>NW_017259562.1:358993-383403 GCF_001594045.1 Atta colombica
CGATAAAGTGATTTTGCAGCATGACAATGCTTGACTCCATGTTGCGAAAGTGGTCAAGACATACTTGGAAACGTTGAAATGGGAAGTCCTACCCCACCCGCCGTATTCTCCAGACGTTGCTCCCTCTGACTATCACTTGTTTGATCAATGGCACACGGCCTGGCTGACCAGCACTTCCGGTCTTATGAAGAAGTAAAAATTGGATCGATTCGTGGATAGCTTCAAAAGATGACCAGTTTTTTCGACGCGGGATTCGTACGCTACCCGAAAGATGGGAGAAAGTAGTGGCCAGCGATGGACAATACTTTGAATCATAAGTGTATAACCAGTTTTTTACAATAAAGCCTCGAATTTCGGAAAAAAAACAGTGAAAGCAAAGTTGTACACTTAATATATATATATATGGTATAATACTCTGGTATTACCGAAAAATTATGCGTATACTGATAATACGAAAATTTCAGTTAAATACCAGTATTTAACATCCAATACTGGTATTTGGATCTCGGTTTTACGTTATAGAATATCGATTTTTAGTTTCTGATTTATATAATACTGAAAAATTAATATATTGATATATTACCGCTATTTTTCATATTTTTTTATCGTTTTAAATTCCTGAATATAAAATAGTAGATTATGATAAAGTTAAAGATTAAGTTTACATTAGTCATACCCTTACAAGATAAGTAAAGTAAAAATAACGGACTTTAAGGATGTTTTGTATGTATAATTGTAGCAAAAAGTTTCTGAAATTCGATTTTGACGAATATGTATTGTTTTCATATGATTTGAATCATTGTCACTCTGTCCCGCTAACCAAGATATACACATCAAAGTTGACGACTATTGAGATTAGGAAATCTATCATACTTAAATGTATCGATATGATCATGTGTTGTGATTACGTGTGCAAGTTCTTGTAGCCAGACAAGATATTTCTCTACTGCAGACTCTTGTTTGATTGTACTGAAAAATGATATATTTAATAAAGCAATTAAATAAAGATTCTTGGCTCACTGTTCAAAAATTTGTTGGTAATGCAAATTTATGATCGAAATTCATACGGGAAATGTTTTGACTGAGACTTAACCGATCATAAATGAATATGACTTTTGTAAATTTTGCCTATAAATGCAACATCAGAAGATTTTTTTTTATGTGACATTTTATGTTTCATATTAAGACAAAAAGTCGGAAACGCGAAAAGAGAATCACGATAAATTTATTTATATTTAAATCGTTAGGTAATATTATTAATTTTAATTAACAAAAATTTAATAATACATTATAAAACATTTATAATTTTTTTCAAAATTTATAGGAATTTGGACAACGGCGAAATCATGTTTATAATTACAGCATGTATTTTAAAGAAATGTTGGATTTAAATAATAATTCATATGAAAAAAATTAAAAAGGTATTAATTTTAAATAATTTAGCTCCTCTGCTTTAAAACAAATCTGCTTTAAAAACATAAATTCACTACTTTAAAAATATAAATTATTTTCTTATATTATTTTTAAAGCAGTGAATTGTTTTAAAAACAAAACCACTGCTGTGATAGATTTCCTAATCTAAAGTCGTCAACTTTAATGATATATTTCGGTTCGCGGAGCAACGCGACACTTTTTTCTTGTCAAATATTTATTTTTCTGCGAAAACACATTGATTCAGTATATTTTTATTTAAGATAAACGTGATCTTTTTAACATTAATTACCATTTGCAGTATTCCAGGAAAAATACAGACAAGACGGACAAGACAAATCTGTTCTTCAACTCTGATAGAAAAATTTTATTGAAATTAATTCTTGTTTTGAAACAGCATTTCAGAAAAAATTCAAAAATTATTATAATTTCCACGATTTTTTTTTGTTGAAAAATTTATTTTTAGCAAAATTTCAGAGAAATTTTGAGAAAAATTTCTACAGAAGTTCAGAGAAATTTCAGTTCAATTTCAGTGATTTTTCAGTATGTCAGCTGAAAAATTAACTTTCAGCGAAATTTCAATAATTTTTAATCAACAATTTTGCTAAATAAAATCCCAAACATGGAATAATTTCCGCAAAATTTTTTCACCAGGGAACTTCAAGTCGGAATCCACAGTCTAATCATGCAAAAGATAATATAATAACACATTTCGTAAATTTATACTTCTCAAATGCGATTTTTCTATTGGAGAATCCAACCGAAATATTACAGAAACAGTCAAATATCAAATAAATTCAAACCGGCTATAATCGAAGCTCAAGGCAGCGCTTAAGACCATCTTCGTCAAGATGACCTTAAATCAAACAAGAATTTCTTAAGAGGCTTCTTCTCGAACTTTATCTTATTTCGTGACTATGAAATGTTATGATTTCCAGATGATCTTAATTGAATAAGACAGTCTTGACCGAAACAGTCTTAAGCGCCTTGAGCTTCGGTCTATAGCCGGTATTCGTAGTCAGATCTTACATTCAAGATGATTTTAAGTATGCTCTTAATAAGACACTGTCTAGATTCATAATCGCGACTTAAGGTAACCTTAAGTTCTCACCTTAAGCATTATCTTGATTAAGACCATCTTCAAATAATAACAATCTTGTAATAACGTACCAATAAGATCGTCGTCATCAAGTCCTGTCCAATGTCTTCTTAAGGTGATTTTATTTGAATTTATCGTTACCCGTTTAATGAAATGATTAGAGTTCAATGTGATATCATATTATTTTAGTGAAACAGGGGGTTCTGTATCTTTAATTCAATTATTAATTATTAATTATTTGGGACATTTTATGGGACAAATTATTTGGGACATTTTAGCAAAATTATTGATTAAAAATTATTGAAATTTTGCTGAAAGTTAATTTTTCAGCTGACATATTGAAAAATTACTGAAATTGAACTGAAATTTCTCTGAATTTCTGTAGAAATTTTTCGGAAATTTTTCTCAAAATTTCTCTGAAATTTTGTTAAAAATAAATTTTTCAACAAAAAAATCGTGGAAATTAATTTTTGAATTTTTTCTGAAATGCTGTTCCAAAACAAGAATTAATTTCAATAAAATTTTTCTATCAGAGTTGAAGAACAGATTTGTCTTGTCTGTCTTGTCTGTATTTTTCCTGGAATACTGCAAATGGTAATTAATGTTAAGAAGATCGCGTTTATCTTAAATAAAAATATACTGAATCAATGTGTTTTCGCGGAAAAATAAATATTTGACAAGAAAAAGGTGTCGCGTTGCTCCGCGAAATATATCATTAAAGTTGACGACTTTAGATTAGGAAATCTGTCACAGCAGTGGTTCATTGTTTTTAAAACAAATTCACTGTTTTAAAAATAATATAAGAAAATAATTTATATTTTTAAAGCAGTGAATTTATGTTTTTAAAGCAGATTTGTTTTAAAGCAGAGGACCTAAATTATTTAAAATTAATACCTTTTTAATTTTTTTCATATGAATTATTATTTAAATCCAACATTTCTTTAAAATACATGCTGTAACTATAAACATGATTTCGCCGTTGTCCAAATTCCTATAAATTTTGAAAAAAATTATAAATGTTTTATAATGTATTATTAAATTTTTGTTAATTAAAATTAATAATATTACCTAACGATTTAAATATAAATAAATCTATCATGAATTTCTCACGTTTCTAATTTTTTGTATATGCTTGTTTTAATGTGAAACATAAAATGTCATATAAAAAAATCTTCTGATGTTGTATTTATAGGCAAAATTTACAAAAGTCATATTCGTTTATGATCGGTTAAATCTCAATCAAAACATTTCCCGTATGAATTTTGACCATAAATTTCCATTACCAACAAATTTTTGAACAGCGAGCCAAGAATTTTTTTTTTTTATTTTATTTAATTGCTTTATTAAATATATCATTTTTCAGTACAATCAAACAAGAATCTGCAGCAGAGAAATATCTTGTCTGCCTACAAGAACTTCCACACGTGATCACAATACATGATCATATCGATACATTTAAGTATGACATTTAAGTATGACAGATTTCCTAACTTCAGTCGTCAACTTTGATATGTAATATCTTGTTAGGGGAACAGAGTGACATTTTTTTATTATTAAATATTTATTTTTAATCGAAAATGCATCTATTCAATGTATTTTTATTAAAATTTGAGATGAACGAGATCTTTTTATATTTTTGCTTAAGTCTACCTCGAACACGGCTTCTTGGCGAAGCTATCTTATTTATTATATATACATGTCGAACAAGATGTTATAATGACTATGAATTCATAACTAGAAGATAGTCTTAAGTCTATGCTTATTTTGAACATGTGTTTATGAGTCATGTCAAGACTGTTCAAGACGTTTTGAAATAAGATCACCTTCAATAAGTTTTAACTTGAGATTTTATTCAAATACCGTATTATTTTTCGACTATGAATTTAGAATACATCTTAAGACCGTACTTAAGACGATCTTGAATGTAAGAACGGACTATGAATATCGGCTTATGCATAAGATGGTCTTGAATATATATAAGAATCAACTATGAATATTGACTAGAGGCCCGTATTAATATCTTAAGACAATCTTGAAATAAGAACGGATTATGGCCAGTATTCATAGTCAGATCTTATTCAAGACCGTAAGTACGGTCTTAAGAAGTCACGAACCAATCAGAAGGCTGTATTAGCGTCTTAAGACATTATTTAAGACAGTCTTAAAATAAGACTCAACTATGAATACCGATCTATGAATATCGTTTTAGATAATTTCATGATAATGTTTGATATATTTCCCATATTTGCCCATCGAAATCTATAGTACATATAACGTTATAGATTTTCATAAGCTGCATAACCATAGACTTCTAGACCAATGAGCATTTTATGTAAATCAACATGGCGTCTTTATGTTGGGTACTTATTGGTTCAGTGGCCTTATGCTATGGTTGTGTGTGATGGTTCTAAAGCGGGGAGCACAGACTCTTGCATAATGCATAAAGCCGGTTCTAGTTAGTAATATGAAGCGTTGATTGCAAAATACAATTCAGATTGATTGTCGCAATAAACTTGCGATCAGCTTGCAATTAATGTAGAACTGGCTTCACACATAAGGCATAACAACTAAAAATCCCTTATTTCATGAAAAGGAAGGAAACGGAGGATCCATTTTCTTATAACGCATAAAACGTGAAGAATAAGAAAAACAATCAGAGTTTTTTATTTCACGGAAGAAAAGGAAATAAAAGACTTTGATTGGTTCATTTTCTTATGCCTCCTATGTAGACGCACATCGAATGTGATTGGATAATTTTCTTTATGCATATGTTTATGCGACTATGCAAATTGTGTGAATATTTCCTAAAGCGCACAGATTTGCATAACTAGAGTATTAGAAACGTAAGTATTCGCGTCCACCATTTTTATTGGTTTTCCTCCTTGCTCTGTCCCCATTCCATCACTGAGCTATAACGGGTTATGGTCATTACAGATTATGATTTGTATTTACTGCTTGAAATTTTGTAACTTCTTTCATTCTATTTTTGCTTTCAAAATTAGTTGAATATTTATCGTAATATTAGTGCAGGACCTGAAAAGTATTTGGCGTTCAGGTTATTTCTAGATAAGATGCCAAATATGTATATCAAGAATGATACACATATTTGAAGAAAAGGAAATTTCTCATCTGCGAGGAAGTATAATGATGTTTATTCACAAGTTATGTATTCATTTTACAGCAATACAGCAAGTTGTCGACGAATATTATCTGCAGGAAATTTAAATAATCGAATACCTTTTTCTGATCTATTGATACAGTTTACCGCAACAAGGCATTTTATAAATTTTTTTGCCTTCATTAATATATAATATTTCAGTTTTTTTATCCTTCTTTTCGTCTCTTAGTCTTATAGTAAAATTTCGAAGTGCGGAAATACATAAATATAAAATGAAGCTACAACGTTTCCAACAGCTTAGAAGCTATAACTTATAATAACTGTAACGATCATAACCTTCTTAGCTTAGCGGCGGAGTGAGAACAGAGCAAGGAGTGAGGAAATGAGTAAAAATGGCGGATATGCGAATACTCACATTTATAGTTCCTTAGCATAACGCATAACACATAAAACATAAAAAATTCAATCAATCAGTGTTCTTTCTTTCATGGAAAAGAAGCAAACAAAGGACTTTAATTGGTTTATTTTCTTATGCATTACGTGTTATGTATTGGGAGTACAAATTAGTTCGATCCGTTTCCCTAAAGATGGCTCCAGCTGTTGTGAATGGTTCATGGTGACAGCTGATTTTGGCGGTTTCAGAGAGGTTAAACATCTGCTAATAATATTCAATTTATATCGTTTTGAGTTTCATACAAGAATCTTGATTTTTACTATGTTTGAAATATCGAATTTTGTGTTAACCAAGCAGCATTTGCGGGAGGTTTTGATTTTCTGCTTTAATTAGAAGAAAAGTGTGCTGAAACCTATCGAATACTTGTCGAAGTTTATGGTGACACTGCTCCAACTGATAAATCATGTAAGGAATAGTTTCGACGTTTCAAGGATGGAAATTTCAGCGTTGAAGACAAGCCTCGCTCTGGACAGCCAAAAAAATTCGAAGACAAAGAATTAGAGGCATTACTCGAAGAAGATCAGAGTCAAACGTAAGAGGAGCTTGCAGAATCATTGGGGATAACTCAATAAGCCGTTTCTGTACGATTGAGAGCCATGGGAATGATTCAAAAACAAGGAAATTGGGTGTCTTATGAACTGAAACCGAGAGACGTTGAAAGGCGATTTTTCACTTGTGAACAGCTTCAAAGACAACAGAGAAAAGGTTTTTTGCATCGGATTGTAACTGGAGATGAGAAGTGGATATTCTACGATAACCCCAAGAAGAAAAAATACTACGCTAAACCCGGTCAATTCATCAATTGTTCATCAATTGTTGCCATTGACCTCAACATCAACATCACGGCCGAACTTTCATGGTTCGAAGATCATGCTCTGTATCTGGTGGAACCAAAAGGGTCTTCTTTACTATGAGCTGCTGAAACCTGCGATTCCATTACGGGCGATCGGTATCGGCTACAATTGATTCGTTTGAGTCGTACATTGCGAGAAAAACGGCCAGAATACGAGCAAAGATGAATGATAAAGTTATTCTTCTTTATGACAACGCTCGGCCTCATGTCGCTAAAGTTGTAAAAAAATATTTGGAAACGCTCAAATGGGGTGTTTTACCGCACCCGCTATATTCTCCGGATATTACTTCTTCTGATTACTGGTTGTTCCGAAGGATGCAGCATGATTTGACAAGTCACGGTTCATTTCTTTCGCAGAAAATTGGCTTCAAAATTGTCTCCAAAAACGAGTCATTTTTTCGAGATGGAATTCGAAAATTGTCTGAGAGGTGAGAAAAAGTAGTAGTCAGCGATGGACAGTACTTTAATTGATCATTCATTTTGTTTTGAAATAAATGCATTTTTGAACAAAAAAACGGATTGACCTAATTTGTACTCGCAATATTATGCAAGGGTCTGTGCTTCTCGCTTAACTTTCATTGAAATTATGTCAAACGAAAAGCGAATTTCCTACAAGAACCCTATTTTTGAAAAGTATTGCATACGAAAAAGGGAAATATTATAGTATACGTAACATATACTATAGTATTTTTTAAGTTTTATGTATACGATACTTTTCAAGAAAAGGGCCTAGGTGTTTGTACAGTATGCACTACTGCAGTACAAAGCGGAAAATTTGAACGCGAAGAATTACATATTGATAAATAGAAAAACTATGGCTGGAATCCATAATCCGTTCTTAATCTCAAAACAATGGTTGCGTTCAACAGTTGAGTAAGTTATTGGTATATTCTATGATTAGTGTATTCTTTTAGATCATCCAATCGGCATTTTAGATCTGGAAAAATGCATCAATAACAGCAAGCGCTCACTCAACTATTGAATTCGCTGAACACAGCAAATCTCAAGCAATGTCTTAAGATGCTAATACAATTCTCTGATTGGTTCATGACATTTCAAGCAGTTCAAGCACTAGTTCAAAATCATCTCAAATCTTGAGCAATGTTTACCCTTGATCTACAATAGATTTTTAAGCCTTAAGTCATAAAAAATGAACGAATCACAATCAATTGTTTTCCTCGAGTGTAGTTGGTCAATTTCTTATGGCTTAAAGCTTAATAAACCTATTGTAGATCCGGACTTACCCCGAATCTATAATAGGAATAATAGGAATTTTAAGTCTTAAGAGCTGGTTGTTTTACCTTTTGATAAATTTTATCTATGAGCTAAATCTGACAATCCGCAGATTGCGGGTAATCTTGCCCAATAGGTAAAATTTACCAAAAGGTGAAACAATCGGCCGCAATCGAATTTGAGAAGAATAATTAATTATTCGTTCATTTTTTATGGCTTAAGGCTTAGAACTCTATTGTAGATTCGGGATTAGACGGGGAGTACAAATTCTTGCATAACACATAATGCATAAGAAAATGAACCAATCAAAATTCTTTACTTCTTTTCTTTCTATAAAATGAAGGACTCTGATTAGTTTATTTTCTTATGTCTCGTGTTTATGCGTTATGCAAAAATCTGTGCTCTCCGCTTTAGGGCTACCGCACACAAAATTCTGTAAGTGATCTTAAGACGTAAATCTAAACTGATGAGCCAATTAGGATATTGCTTTAGACTAAGTAATCTAACGGAAGTGGAAACTTATCTATAATCTCATTCGAATGTATATTACCGGAGAAAATCTTCAATTGTAAAAATTACTATTTTAAATCGTTGTATTTCGTATGAAGAGTTGAAATGCATCTGAAAAGGTTTATGAGTCATTTAGTTAATTAATTAATCATTTTTATACCATGTATTTAACCGAAAAATTTAATCGGAGGTGAATTAAACAACATTCTTACGGAATCGTTTGTATTTCGTATGAAAAGTTATGAAGTATTATTAAAAACATTTGTGAGTCTTCCAGAAATTTTTATTAAATATTTAAATGTATTTGATCGAAATATTGATTTAGGCGCTACGATTACGGGAATTCCGTTAGACTATAGTATCTATAAATAAGAATACAGATAACAGAATGTGAAGCAAAACCGCAAATGCATCAAATGCGAGCGCATTTTCATTTATGAAGTGTAAAACTGAAATTGTACATATAACAATGGGTGTCTTCAGCAGAACGCAACCGTTTTATGAATGTCTGCTGAAATAAGATCATTCCTCTAAATCTTAAAATATAATTTAATCAGTGCGTTAAGAAAATTTTCAACAATTGCAAAGTAAATATTCAACTGAACGCAGAGGAAAGAAGCCAATGATTAGTGAATAAATTAAAGAAGGATAACAACAGAGGTAAATACAAATACAATGAAGTGAAATTTGTTTAAAAATAAATAGTATAAAAACGAATGAGTTTAAAAATAAGATTTGATTATTAATTACCATTTAATTAATTAAGATTATTAATTACCATTTTAAAAGTATTTAATTTTTTGTTAGGTATATAAATACTTTATCATAGTATATATCCAATTTGTCAATTTAAATCAAAACATCAGTGATGACAGAATTGCATAATAATGCAAAATAATAAATCAATATATATATTATGTTTTCTCTCTATCTTCATTTTCATCTTCTCTCTTTTTCATTTTCATACGTCAGTGTTTCGAAGAAATCAATTTGGATAAAATTAGATAAAGAAATTTGTGTATAAGCAAATACGCATGCACGTACGCACAAAATCAATGATGAATTATAACAATCTTCGGTTGGCAGCAATCGGGAATAAAAAGGAAAATTAATAATTTATCTTGAATGCATAAATTAATTACCAAGATATTATATTTCATTTTATTTAACTTTTTTACAGATTTTTTGAAAAATCACAGTTACATTCTCTGCATTCTCAGCAAATTCTGCTGTAATATGACATAATCTGTATCTCATTTTGGCACTTGATACAATTGATTATACATATGAATATATTATATATAATACATTACAGATATGAAGATGATATTACGTCGAGCAGCTGTATTTATGTTTCAAATGTAGTTATAGATCCATACGTTACCATATATAACTCAAAATTTATTAATATTCATTTTATTAAATTGTCGCAACTATGTAAGGCTCAACCATGCTGACCATATCAATAATATCTTCGAAAATATTGCTGTTATAAAAAACAATATATTATAAAAATCAATATTATAAAAAGTTCTTAGCCTTGTTCAATTTATTAGCAACTGTTTACTTTATAATTATTTTTTTATGGGATGAATTATATGAGTATCTCTTCTTTACTTATCTTTCAACTTATAATTTATATTTGCAACGTACAATTTTTTTTAATTTACAAGACTTTATTGCACATTGTATCTGATCTGATATTCAAACGTATGAAAAAATTATTTTTAGAAACTGGATTATTACAACTGGACAACTACCATATTGACATTGTTATTAATATTGTACGTCCTTGCCATGCCGATACCGTGGTTTGCTGCTCACGAAATTGTGTTGCCCGGCAACGAGTCACTTAAAAGATCGGCAGATTTTGCGGTGGAGCTGTCGACGCGCTCAGATTTTTTTCGTCTGGATATCTAATTTCCGTTCGCTGTGTTTTTTGACGTTCCTGAGTTTGTTATTGCTTGTGTAAATAAAAAGTTCCTTTCTTATTTCTTACTTGTTTTTCATTCATTTTCGCGGCTCGGGAGTGCGCGTCGCGTTCGCGAACGTGAATCTACAAATAGGACGCAACATTTTGGGGGCTCATCCGAGATCATGTAATGATTCGTTCACCAATCATTAAGAGAAAAAGAGCTGCAAAAATCAAATGAAGAATCTGCAAGAAACGTCAACACAGCGAGAATTGGAGCAAACGACGGAAGTGATAGATCACGGAGCTTCAGAGGACACTTTTTCCATCGCATCGACGCTTCAAGTTCTACAAATGATACAACAGTTGCGTGAGGAACAACGTCGTACAAGAATTTATGGAGACGTTGTGACAGCGGGACGAAGAGATTCCTGAAGCTGCGCTTCAGGAAAAACTGCGAGGGATTCCTGCAAATCAACTAAGTCTTTCTAATAATGTTTTCAATAATAATCCATCCTCCCGCGTTGATGATTGTTTCGTTGTTGCTGCGAATGACGTTATGCATTCTCTCGCGAGTGTCGTCAATTTCCCATTCCATCGCGATTGTCAATTGCAATTGAATCCTGTCGCGAGCGCTGCCAACTTAATTAACTCCAATGTAAATGACGCCGGTTGCAAATATTGTGAATCATCGTGAATCATCGTCCGCGCATTCGGTCGATCGTTTCGATCCGCCTGCGTTGTTTCGCGGAGGGATGTGCAAAACTGAAACCAGACATTTATGACAGAAGTGCGCTCTTATGCGAATTTTTCGCGCAATTCAATCTCATCACCCGCGCGAATCATTGGGAAGAAGAAACCGGAAGATCTTGATATCGTGTTTGCGAAGCAAAGCGTGTGCAGTTTTGGAAAGCATGCAAAATTTAGAGAACTTACAATTCGAAGAGTTAAAGTCGAAATTGGAGATGCGTTTCGGAGAGACACATTCATTACAAAATTATTATTCGCAATTTAATAGAATAGAAAACAGAAATTCGGAGAAAATATCGCCTCTTTGGTTCTGACATAGGTTATCACAATTATTATTACAATTAGCATATCCAGAGTCCCGATTCGATTCGCGATAAAAATTGCATACACACAATTTGTTTCCGCTCTTTCCGTCGGATTCGTAAAAAGACTCTCCAAATGGAAGTGATAAAAAAATTAATGTCATTAAGGATAGCAATCGAGAGAGGGAAGGCAATTAAATTGATTCGAGAAAATAATTTTCAACATAAAAAAGAAAATAATTTAAATTTCGAAAGAAAACAAGGAAATGATTTTATTAAAAAAGAAAAGAGTCAAATTGAAGAAAAAAGTGGAAAGAGAGAAAGGAATAAATCTAATGGAAATAAATTTTAAAAATTTCCAAAGAATAAAAATTTGGAGGGGAATAGAAATAATAAAGAATGTTAAAAATGTGGAAAGGAGGAGCATTTCCGTTCTGAATGTCCTGGCAAATGCGGGAAACAAGTAATAGTCGAGCTTTCGGAGAAGGCTCGACTGAAATAAAAGAACTCCTGAAAAATATTTATTACCTGAATGGCTTATGCTTTGGTGATACTAAAGATAAGTCATGTATTTGTTGATAATTGTTGTACTAATCAACATTCTTTCAGAAAATATTTTTATTCTACTAAAAATAAACAATGTTTTAATAATTTTGTACATATTAATTTTTGTCTTTATAACTGTTATATTAACCAATGTTCTTTCAGGAAAAATAAAATTAAGAATAACAGTAATATAATAAGAAGGGTTCTAACCCATGGGGCTAGAGGGGAGCGCGGAGGGGAAGGCGCGAGGGGTACTGATAGGCGCGGGGAAGGAGGAGGAAGGAGCGAGGAGGCTCCGGCGCTATCAATATTTAATAATGATATGTGATGCCACCATGTTGTAGCATCACATATCACTGGGGACCGTCATCCCACATCTCGCCCCTGCCGCCGCCACCCTGCCGCCACCCCGCCGCCGCCATCCCGCCGCTATCTCGCCGTCGCCGCGTTCACCCCAAAATGCGTTTTCGGGCCACCGCCGCCGCAGACTCCGCGTCCACCCCAAAATGCGCTGCGGAACTATAACGCGAACAAGATGTTTTGTCTAGATCTTGAAAGAAAGAACTGTGAGAACATATCAATGATATGTTCTCACAGTTCTTTCTTTCAAGATCAGAAGCCTCGATAAAGATATTTATCTAGGAAGAACCGTGAGATCGGTGACACGTCGCGATGCGTTAAGACAGAAACACCGATAACGATATTTTTTTTCTAAGAAGAGATCGTCACTATTGCGACTCAATAGGGATGGTAGATAAAGGGATAAAGTGACAAGTGGAATATATAATGGGTCATAAGCGCGCGGCACCTCAATTGGCCTTTAAAGATTACCGAATCGCAATAAGTATAATGCGAAAAGTATGGTTGACCATCGTGCAGATGTTGAGGATGATGTGAATGCAGACAAGTTATTTGAAGCAATGGAAATAGATATTTGGGAACATAATGGACGATGTAGAAGTCAGAAATATCAGAAACGTTGAGAACATAGCTAAGCCGAGTATATTAGAAACGTGGATCCGAAACAGTTCGCGAATATCAGAGACGAAGTGTTCGAAGTGTTCGAAGAAATGGAAGATTTTGAAGAGATAATAAATCAAGATTCCGACGAAGAAATGCTATCCGACGATACTAGTTATGCTAGTGATATGAGTGAGTATGAAATCGATCGTGTAGAAAAATTCGTGTTGGCTCCAGAAATTCGTATGTTGAATGCTCGTACTAAGCACTGTATGATCCATAATTATTAAAAAAAAAAAAAAAAATACAAGGGTGGTGCTTTAACTGTATGCACAGCATGCATGATTCGTATAGTTGATGTTAATGATGTAGGAATGTATCATGTCAGGGAGCATGAGACTGGTTCTTTCGATAGGCTAGACGGCAAATCGTGCACGAATTGCAGAGAACCTTTGTACAGTATATTCTCGTGCCCACTCTGCATACATTGAAAAAAACTATTGTGAACAATACTGGAAAATATGTGGGAAGACTATAATATAGATGTGCTATATGTTCTCGGTAATCCACAAAAAAGAGATACAGATGTGCGAATATCGCCGTAATTCCTACGCAATCAAGAATTAGGTATACGTGATGAGAAACATGGAATAATTATTAAAGAGCCCGTTTCTGACTTTACTGGCGCGACAGAAAATGTACCTACGATTACGAAATAAATGTTACGAGGACGATGAGTATGAAAAAAGACATCGGTGGAATAGAAATGTCAATGTAATAAAGGACGATTATTATTGGGCGAAGAAAATCGCAGATAAGAGCCAACATTGATGCATATGTATTAAGATTCCCGGATAATGAAAAGTGTGTCGAACTGTTGATTATTGACAATATATGTATGGAGTTTTGTGATCGCGATCTTGCACTAAAACTGTTTTTCAATAGATGTGACGAACAATGCTTTGAGTGCGAACAGTGCACTTTCGCAAACAAACATAATAAAAAGGTTAGAACGTTATGATATTCTAGATATGTCACAGTGTTGCAACGTGTGTGAACAAGTCACATGCAAGTGTTCCGTGGAAGAGTGCGATGTGACCTAAAAGCTGTGAAAAGACTGCTGTGGAAAATCAGGGGTGGAATGCGAACTGTTGGAACAGTGCGATCAGATCACTACTCTGGTGGAGTGTTTCGCGTGGCTGCGACAAGTGCATCGAGCAGTTCGAAGAACTTTGTCGTGCCAAGTGTCCGCGCCTCGCCGTTGGACACAGACAATCCGCGGTAGCGAGAATCGCGCAATTCGCGGGTGCAAAGTCGCAATTGGAGCAACGTTTCGTGCACATTAGTGGCAAGTACGCGAGTAGCAACGAACGATCTCTTGCCTGGCGAGAGATCGACGCCGCGTTCGAGAGTCGTATATTAAGGTGTGGTGATAAACTCTAATCATATCGAGCCGCGGCGGATTTTAGAAGACGCTAGCAATGTAGTTCTAAAGCGAGACGCTGTAGAAAGACACGGTAGTGTAAAAATAAACACTGCGTTCAACGGTGAGTTCGCGACGAAGGATAAACGTGCTAATAAGAGCATAGTTATAAAGAACAGCGAGATATACCGATATATCGATTTGCGCAAATAGTACGAGCAGCACGTCATTGAACCTATCCTAGCATCGCTCGAAGAGTCCAGGAACGCGACAGCGGGTGAGCATTCTCACGTATATTGAATTTGACTCAATGTAAACAAATTAAATCCCATGCGCGCGGGATGTCACATCAAAGTGCCACGAGAAATAGCAACGAAACGAGTGGTAATCAGTGTTCGTACGACGGAAAATGCGTGCTTCGCGTAGTCGGTGGTCGCCGCTCTGTACCCAGTTGAAAAGTATACGTAGTGGGAATCGTATTCGCATTATACGACAGTATTGAATCTCACAAACATTGAGTTTCCAATGACTTTAAAAGAAAACATTTCTAAATTCGAGCGGTTAAACGCGGTCGATCAAATGATCAACATGGCATCGAGAATAAACAGTCCTTCCTCTGTGGCTCATCGATGACAAGAAGGAGAAGCACGTCAATTTCCTGTATCTACAATTTACATAATGACAACCTTGACCACTTTGTGTGAATCAAGAACCTGTCGCGTCTCGTGAGATCGCAAATTACTAGGAAAAAAACACAAAAAGTTTTTCTGCAACCGGTATAATAAGAAAAGTTGATAAAAAACAATATTAAAAAAAAACAGTAAAAAGAAATAGCGACAAAAAAAAATTTTTTTATTTACAGATGTCTCCATTACTTCAGTTCGTGCGAAAAATTGCACGAAATGGACTGCCGGAAAATCAACGCCTGTGCCATCCGATTGCCGAGTGAGGACGACTCGAATTTGGCAACTAGGAACGAGTACCATTCATCTATGCCGATCTGGAATGCGTCCTACGTAAGACAGAATCCGACAAGGAAGACGCGTCGTCGTAACGTATCAACGGCATGAAGTATTTAACATAGGCTATTACGTACGATGCGCGTACGATGATGCGTCTTCTTTGTTATGATATTATCGTATTACTTCCGTCGCAATGAAGACTGTATAACGTGGTTTGCGCAACAACTCAATGATTTGGCACATCGCGTGAAAAATATCGTATCGAAAAATTCGCCAACGTGCCCATGGAAATGTTGTCTAAACAGCAATGAAGCATACTGTAGCGCGTCGCGTTGTCACATCTGCAAGAAACCGTTCGTGCCGGACGATATGCGAGTCCGCGATCATTGTTATCTCACCGGTAGATACCGCGGTCCAGCGCATTCAAATTGTAACTTAAATTATAAAAATTTGTATATTCTATATTCCGATCGTATTTCACAATTTATCGGACTATGATACCCATTTTATAATTAAAGAAATTGCTACTGCACGATGGATATATAGATATACTACCGATAACGAAGAAAAAATATATTTCATTCACTAAACATGTCGATAGCACCAAAGATGAAAATGAATTTTCAGAAAAATGGTGTAAAATTAAGATTGGTGTAAAATTTGATTCTTTCAAATTTCTAAATGCAAACCTCGATAAATTGGCATCGTATCTCGACAAAGATAAATTAAAAATTGTACGTTTCGAATTTTGCAAGCTCAGCGCGGAGGATTTTGATCTTCTCACACGAAAAGATGTCTTTCCGTACGAATACACTGACTGCGTTGAAAAATTGCAGGACACGCGCTTACCACAGCGCGAATTATTTTTCAGTTCGTTGACAGGCGATACTGTATCCGAGAGCGATTACGCTCACGCCATGGCAGCGATTCTCCATCTGAACGCTCGGCGAATACAATGATTTATACTTGAAAACTGATGTCTTGTTATATGCCAACATTTTCGAAAATTTCCGCAATAGTTGCATCGCGAGTTACTGATCCCGCGTATTATTATACATTGCCAGGTTTTACGTGGGACGCCATGCTGAAACATTCGCATGTAAGATTCGAGTTGCACCGACATTGATATGATTATGTTTATAAAGCGCGGTATACGCGACGGTCTCAGTCAATGTTTCAGCAGATATGCACAGGCTAATAACAAGTTCGTGCGTTTTGTTCGATCCATCGAAATCCGTCGTTGTACTTAATGTACTACGATGTGAATAATTTGTACGGATGGGCGATGTGTCAACCTTTGCCATACGCCGAATTTCAATGGTTCGAAGACGCTGTGAACTTTGACGATCGCTCCGGATTCATCCACCGGTTATATTCTCGAGTATCTGCAGCATCTACGCCTGACATACTGACCTACCTTTCTGCCCAACGCGCGATAAACCGCCCGACAAGCGCGAAGATAAACTTCTAGCGACGTTGTATGATAAGCAGCGTTACGTCATCCACTATCGCAACCTGCGGTAATGTACTCGTCACGCTTTTCGCGTAACAAAGATCCACTTGGTGCTACAATTCGCTCAATTTCCATGGCTCCGCGATTACATTGAACTTAATACACAATTTAGAACGCGAGCAAAAAACGATTTCGAAAAAAATTTGTATAAACTAATGAACAACGCGATAAGATCATGGAGAATGTGCGCAATCACGTTGATGTAAAATTAATAACAAAATGGAAGGGCGCGGTGGAGCAATGATCGCGAAACCGAATTTTCACAGCCGTAGTGTCTTTACGGAAAATTTGATCGTCGTCGAAATGTAACTCGAGGTAAAGTTTGACAAGCCTATTTACATGGGTATGTGCATACTCGACATATCGAAAGTCTGCTTGTACGAATTTCATCACGAGTATATGTCACCGATGTATCGCGACAAATGCAAGATCATGTATACCGACACGGACAATTTCATTTACCATATAAAATGCGATGATGTTTACAAGAATATGAAACGCTAGATTCGACACGAGCGATTATTTGGCAGACAACATGTACGCTATGCCTCTCGCGAACAAAAAAGTACTCGGCCTGATGAAGAACGAAAATAATGGTGCGATAATGACCGAATTCGTCATTGGACTGAGAGCGAAGATGTACGCGGTGAGAGGACGGCAAGGACATTAAAAAGGCAAAAGGCGTAAAGAATAACATCACAGCGTGAACGATAACGTTCAATCACACGCGATGTTTGAACGAAAAGATCGAAATGACTCGCCGTCAATCGTATATATGATCTAAATACGAGGTGTACACGAAATCCAAATCGAAAATCGCTCTGAGTCCATACGACGACAAACGATACATCAATTCGACATTACCGTGGACATTACCGTGGGAGCATTGGCGGATACCTTTGTAATATATATTACTATTATTACTTATTGTAATTTACACTTTTTTTATACACATTTATATAAGTATTACATACTATTAGTATTTCAATTTATATTTTATGTATCCCATATTTTTTTTTATCATTTATGCGTATTACTATTATGTATTATTATTATTTTAATTTACACTTTACGTATGTTCTTTATATTTATATAAATATTACTATTTTGCATTACTATCTATGTATGTATTCTGCTCCATACATAAGGTTACAAATAATTAGATATTTTGTATACTCCAAAACGAAGATGATGAATAAGAAGTAATAAAAAAAATATAGGTTTATATATTGATATATTATATATATATTTTTTTTTATATATTGATATATTATATATTTTTTATGTAGAAAAAAAATACACAAATCAAAATTTTATCAAATGACATTTTTTTTGTGTATCTATGAATTGTGCGATCCATCGAATCCCAGCCACTTGATGTACACCTTATCTCCTTTCCGGCGCAGTATTTTCTCCACGAGATACACGTCCGAATGAGTAGCGCGATGCAACTCATGCTTGTAAAACGCTCCAGCGATGAATTTTCCACGATAGTCCTCGAGTACATAAGTTATTGATACGCTGTATCTTAACGATTATAAACACTTCGGTGATCCACTTTGGTGTGTAATCCTGCTCAAAAATCGTCTTGTACTTGCTTACGCGTACCGAATCGCCCACTTTAAATTTTGACGAACCAGCAATCTTTATCGCGTTATATACCGTGTCCAAGAGCCTTTCGGCGATCGCGGGAGTTACGTCAGCAGGTCGCCGATAGTCCGATGCTTGCGCGCATTGTAATCTAACACGAGACGCGGCAGCTCGTCGATCCACTTGTAATTGAGCGTAAACATCTTTCATGTAGTTTTTGAGCGTGCGATTGAATCGCTCGATACTGACGCTTTCAACATCGAATAGTGATTAATATCGTGTTTTTTTCAAGATTTTCTGTACATCGGCGTTGTTAAATTTCTTCCCCATATCCGTTTGTAAATTTTTCGGACATCTTTCACACGCTCGAATTATCTCAGCGATAGCATCAGCCGTCTCGCTTCCACCCTTGCTCTTGAGCGGTACGGCCCACGCATACTTGCTCAACATATCGATGACGATGAGTATGTAGTGGTGGCCTCTGTTGAAGCCTTAGTACTGACGCATCTCGACGATATCAGCCTGCTACAAATCGTCGTATCCTCGAACTATGCCTTCGCGGAAAATTTCTTCTCGTCGGAGCATGCAATTCCTCGACGAGTCGATGTCTCTCGGAGCTAATTTTTCTCTTTTCGCTGAATCTCTTTTTCATGATTCAACGCGTAATACACAGAGCAAAAGAATTTTTTTTTTTCACTGACACCATTCGACTGACTCGTTTCGTCTATACGCGATTTAATTTATAATAAGACCAGCTTCGCGAAATTCCTTGATGATCGACAACATCTCGTTATCGTGAACGTTGTTGCCCGCTCGATGCGAAGCGTCAAAAAATCATAGATCCATCAGTTCGTTGGGATCATCCCAATGCACACAATCAATCGCGTTGTCATTCAATATCATTGCGTGAGGTAATCTTTTTCCAGATTTCTTCTTCTGTTTCTTGGGTGTGATCGATATCAATGGCGCCATTATGTATTTGTACTTGTATTCCCTATTGCTCAATAATCGGCCCTGCGATTGATACTTGTGTTTGTGCGCGTTCGTCGCCAGCAGCATGCTCTTGTACTTGTTCATATCATCTTCCGTAAAGGAGATCGTCAGGAATTCTCTTGAAAATCAACTCGTAATGACCAGGTGTACCGACATCGTAATCATCGATAATTATGTTGTCTGCATCATCCACGTCGAAACGTTTATTGCCAAATCCATCAATCCATCCTTGTGTAAACGCCGTACACATAATCTACATCGCTCTTCTGTTTATCTCGCGTTCCCCTCAGGACAGCCTCGACGTATTTTTGATCCAGTGGACCCAAGCCGGCTCGTAACGCCTCTCGATCTTCCGATGTTTGCAACCGATTTTGAACCTTCGTCGCTAGCGAGTCTTCCATCATTTTGAAAACATTGACATCCAACGACATCCAACTCTATCGTTAGTTCGATTTTGGTACGCGGAGTGGAAATTATCGACTGTACACGATCATGCGATCGATCATCGGATTTACGCGGAGTTGCGGAACGCTCGAACGTCTCGCTCGCTTTCTCTTTCTCCTCCTTATTTTTCTCCTCCTCTTCCTCCTCTTTTCTCTCACTTGAAGGCAGACACTGCGTCATCGTCGCGCGACTGTTTCTTTATTGCGCGCACGGGGTTGTCAACAATCTGCTGCAGAGATTTGATAATAGGTTTAAAATGCCTGTCCTCCTTGATTCTACCGGTTTTTAGAGTGCGATGTTTCTTGAGGTTCGACTCGCTCGTCTTTTCGATCTCCCTCGCAATTTTTTCACGCGCATGCACATCAGCCATATTCGTCTCTGGCGAAGTATCGACAACGACTAGTCGTTACAGTATCGCGAACTTGGTATCCCTTTCTGTATCTCCCGTCTTTAAGCGCATTATCCTTGTCTATCACTAAAAATCCATATTTTTTTGCCAACAATCGTGACACAACAAACAAAATTCATCGTACATGTCGGTATTCACGTGATCGTTGTAAACGTGTTTCAAGTTGGTACAATCTTGTTTGAACAGGATCAACAGGTTCGCGTTGTCGCGTATCAGATGTTTAGGTATCCTCGCGTACGTCTGACAGAGATAGAAGCAGTCAACGTTCGCGTGGCGGCCCATCGAAAGGTATTCTCTCACCGCATCCTGCTTGTCGCATGCTACGTCAAAGAAATAGAATTTGGACGCGCCTCGCTCAGTGGAACGATATCGTTGTTGTTGGAGAACGTAAATCCGATTGATGTTTCGTCGATAGACGTACATAAATTTTCGAGATATCGATACTTTGGCTGTATGGCTTGCAGCAATTTCGAGTAAACGTACACATTCTCGAAACATACGCCGTTTGGACTTTCGAGCAAGCTTATGATGACGTTGGTTTTACACAATTCGACGGGCCGCAAATGATCGCGCGTACTCGGCAGCATTTCGCCTTGCTTGCGCTTCTCCACGCTGCCTCCCATCATTCGCGATTTCGCGTCACAGTTTGTGACGTTTATCGTTAGTGGTTGCAGCACAAGTGGTTTCATGCTCATACTAAAGACTGTGACTCTCGAATGACTATTTAAAGATGCGTGAATCCGCGAATCGCGCATTAGCAAAATGTATCTCGCGATGTGCCATCCTTCCGAGACTTATTCGAGACTTGAGCGTCGAGCAATTGCAATATATACCGAAGGTGGTACTTTTATGCATGTACGACAACTACATCGAACAGCTGGGACAAGCTTCCGGAACACGTGAAGGCAGATTCGGAGATTCGAACCTATCGTCGCTGCAACGAGCACTATAATGACAGCGGACGCACATTGACGACTCCGCACCGAAGATAAAGGACTGTAGCGAATGTCAGCGTCGCATAGCAATCTGCTGAATCAAGTGATAAACGCACTTCCTTTCGGGTTACATATTCCGGGCTATCAGTTTTGCGGCCCGGACACTCAGCTTACGAAGCGACTAGTCAGAGGTGATGAGGGCATAAGTCCGCTGGCGTGTCGAGAATATATTACGTATTCTCAGAGCAATGATCTCACCGATAGACACGCGGCGGAGGTACTCGCCGATAAAGCGCTAGAATGCGTTACTGCGAGAAATTCGGCTTTAAGAGAAAGTCGCCGCAGCTGCCGTTTGGGCAGCGATGAAAGTCAAGACCAAAATCGGCATAGGCATGAAACCGAAGAAAAAGACGAAAAAAGGATACTTCTAACAACGAGATGATGCGTTTCCGTTTCTGCCAATGTTGGGCGCGCTCGGATTCTTGATCGGCGGAGCGGCCAGCGTGGCGAAAGAGGTAAATGACAGCAAAGCCACGCGACGTCAGCTCGAAGAGCTGCAACGTCACGATTGCGCGATGGAGTCGCGGACCGTGTATCTCGCTCCGTATAAACATAGACAGGGTGTAGCTGCAAAGAAAAAAAAAACATCGAAAAGATGATAAAAATGTCGTCTGGCGCAACTACCAATGTGCAATTGAACGAGCTCGCGAGAATTATGCGTACCATACTTTAGAGGCGTTTTCATGCGTAACACGTTACCGACGAGCGGCGCGCATCGAAACGAAAGCGGTATCGTGAATCTGATGATGCGACAAGGCCTGCGACGATGCGCTGATACTCATTGGGTAGCGTACGCGAAGAAGAACAACTGCATCGTGTACTTTGACAGTTTCGGTAATTTTCGACTGCTCATGGAATTGGTGCAATATTTCGGGAATGGTGCTATGACGATAGAGTACAATCCCACATCCTATCAGACATACGATCAGAGCTTCTGTGGACAGATGTGTCTGCGGTTTCTACAAACGGTAGATGCGCGTGAATTTAAAAAGCTCGACGAGATGCTATGAAATTTTAGTATTAGTCGAACGCTTTTTCCATCATGTCATTAACGCTTACGCTGAGCGGGAAGAGTACCATTCTCGCGACGAATTACTTTCCCGCCATAGATTTGAGTGACGGAGATTACGAGCTTGGTCTGGCGATTTTTGAGAGTTATCACACGATACCAAACGTCAATGAATCGTACAATAAATTTTATTTCACCAAAGACGACGTAGAAATTATAATTCCCGAAGGGAATCATATGAAGTGCGAGACATAAATGAATTTTTGAAACGCGTGATTTTACGGAAACATCCACATTGCGACGCGCTTGAAACTGTTGACATAGTTCATGGACACAATAACAGCATCAATGACACCGATGATAATGATGGAGAATACCCGATTCCGCACAAATTACAACACGATGAGATGCGAGATTAGATGTGCATACAGAATAAACTTTGGCAAGCCCAACAGCATTGGATTACTGCTGGGATTCTCGTCAAAGCGTATACTGCGGCTGCGAAGGTGGCACGAATTGGACGTGTCGATCAACATAATAAATGTAAATGTTATTCGCGTAGAGTGTAACGTGACCGCGGGCATACAAGAGTGCGCACACAATACACGAATTTTCGCCGAGCGTGCCTCCAAGATATAAGATCTCGGAGAGACCGGCGCAAATCATTTACCTGCCGATCATCGCATGGAGCATTATGGATTTAACGCATCATCAATCAGAACGGACGATTGCTTGATTTTCGAGGAGAAGAGATCACTGTTAGATTGCACGTACGACGGCGACAGTGATAACGTGAGCGTGAGATGCTCGTGCTGAACGGAACGGAGCGTACGTAGAGAGATAACGCATTTTTTACAAGGCCAGTGATATCACACTTCGATAACACTCGCTCATCCAGCTGCATTAGACAGAAAAAGAAGAAGCTTAGCGTATCAAACGTTACATTTTTAAAGTCTTTGGGATTCGCAATTTGGTGCGCAATATTTGAGATGACTGATATCCTAAACATTAAAGACGAGCCAATCTTCGACGATCGCATCGTCAAGATTGAGACTCACACGTACAACCTATTCCCTAACACAACGTTCGGGTATAGCGACGAAATAAGAATACTCATACAGCAACAGGATCTGTACACACTGCCGTATGAAAGCTTTCTGTATGTCGAGGGAAAACTAACGAAGAACAAAGTGGTCCAGAATGCTTACGTGACATAGGGAAATAATTGCGTCGCATTCATATTCGATGAGATTCGATATGAACTCAACGGTGTGATTGATCGTAACAGAAACGTGGGCATAACTAGCACGCTCAAAACCTATGTAACAGTGAACCGACAGAAGTGTGATTCTGCGAAATGTCGGCTGAGATGCGCAGACTACTGCAGCTGGATATTTTAATTTCTGTGTACCGCTCTACGTACTACTGGGATTTTGCGAAGATTACAAACGCGTGGTGATCAACGCTCATCACAAGTTGATTTTAATACGTGCACGCAACAATTGTTTGACGGGAGATCCGGCGACAGATCCAACGCTCGAATTATTCAAAGTACAGAGGCGAATGCAGCACATGTTATTGAGCGAGATAAATAAGCTGTTGATGTTACGTTGATGCTTTGGAAAACGGACGATATCTGAGCATGGCTTTTCGCTCGTGGGATCTATAGTTTCCGCTCTTGCAGAGCATAACCAAATATTTGTGGACCATCAAGATGGCTACTCAGCTCGAGAAGCTATGCTACGTCATTTTCGCTATGCAAACAGGTCGAAAAACCGTCTGAAGATATAAGTCGATTCGATTGCAAATTAACCAATGCGAAACTCTACCTAAATTCGGAATGTTATCCGTATTATGACTTGAATCTGGATTTTGATAAAAACAAATGTATATATATATATATA
>NW_017259562.1:383503-388365 GCF_001594045.1 Atta colombica
CACCTAAGTGCACTTCCGACATGATATAAAATCTAAAACGATACGTCGCATTCGACCGCAATCTTCTCAACAACATGTTCGTGCCAACATTTGTGGATCTGCAAGGATTCATCATTAACAAGAAATTTATTATGAAGGAAATAGTGGTGTTGAAACAGGGGACCGTTCTCACACATTACATTTTTACGAGTTTCGAGTCATGGAAATTTTTGACAAGATCCGACAGGTCTTGCGCTTCCTGGTTGTGCTTATCATCATGGATTGCGATGGGAGGACGGGATGATCCCATACAATGAGGCAAAACGCCTGATCACGATAGCTGTATTTGAACATGATGTTATCGTGTACGTTAAGGGACACAAGAAACGAACGTGGCTGTGGAACTTATTGGACGATGAGCGAGAACGCATATACATTGAGACCTTGGATGCATATGAAGACATGGAATCTTTAATTAATCTGGATGTTGCTAATACTATACGATGTGGACAATATGTTAAGTATTGCGCGTTACAAAATATATTGAAAATATATAACTAGTGGTTGCAAAAGAATTTTTTTAATAAAAAATATGTTAACATGTATTTATTACATATTTCTTTTTTCCCTTCCTTTGTAATACATGTACTCATATGTATAAACATGTATGTATGTATTTATGTATGTATGTATATATGTATGTATGTATGTATGTATGTGTGTATATACGTATGAACGTATATGTATGAATGATGTATGTATGCATGTATATATGAATATATATATTATATGTATCCGAAACATCAACGCTTCTGTAAAACGCGACATGTTCTGATAGTACATATTAGATGTAGTAAAAAGAAATCCATTATTTTTGCATGAAATTGAATGGAAAAATAATGGATTTCTTTTTTACTATACCTGGTAATATATGCAATGTATATAGGTAATGTATAAGACTTTTTTTCATTCAATCGTAAGCTTCAGTTACGAGCATCGAGTAAAAGAATATATACATCGAAAATCGATCGAGCGAAAGAGGTACCGTCCCTTGTCGCCAAGTCCATCGAAGGAAAAAACGAGATATTGAGAATGGGAAAAAACATCAAAGTCACCAACGTGCTCATCATTATCAATGCCATCGAAATATAAATCATAAAGTATAAACATTGATAAACTCGACAAAGAAAATATGTAGAAAGCGTGATAAAACGTGTCGCGACATGTTCACAATTCTTGGAAAGAGAGGAGGATTACTCCCTCTTCGATTCTAGAATTTTATCATATACGTCGCAATTTACGCGGATCAGTTTTGCGATAACCGCTTGTACGATTGAAAAATATTTCGCTAAAGACGCATCATATGAAACGAAGAAGAACTGCAGAAACATGTAAGTTTTAATTCTATACATAAAAGAAACGTTGTTTAACATTACGTACGTACAGAGCGCAGTACGTTTATTGAGCAGATATGATCTGACGGCTACAAGTATTTGGAAATTGGAATCAACGTCCACTGAGTTACGGAGATCGCTCTGGGAGATCGCGGACACGAACTGTCGCTGTCTCTCGAAACATGCAAGGGTCTCTACGAACAGCAATATTTACAAGATGTTACGAAACGAATATAAAAATAATTTTATAAGAATTGGACTGCTAACCGTCAGTGTTTGCACGCTGAATACGAGCTACGCTCGTACGTTTCGATTTTTCATCCGTACGCATTACCGAAACGATGCTACGACATATGTTTGAGTTTGACGGATGTATCGACGTAACGTTCGAGCGATTTGCCCGACTCGTCGACACGGTTGATGCCAAGTATACGCGATTCTCCAACATCGTGTCTGAGAACGCTAGCGTGATAGCGACATTTTCAACATCAGCTCATCGATTGCGAACTATTGGCTTTAGTTTTTAAAAATACAAAAAAGAAACGATGTAATAACATGTGAATAAAAAAAATTAGTTCGTTCCATTACTATATATGTACTATACTTCCCATCCATTCATCCGTCCATCCATTCATCCTATATCTCGACACGCCATTGTACTCCGTTTAGATAAATAACAGTCATACATGTTTTTCTTTGTCGTATCACGAATCATATGTTATACGTACGCACTTACGCATGTATGTACGTATGTATATACAATATATATTTTTTTCTTTTTTTTCTTTAAAAATTTGTTCGCGTCATAGTACCGCAGCGCATTTTGTGATGGACGCGGGGTCTGCGGCCCGAAACGCATTTTGGAGTGGACGCGGAGTCTGCGGCGGCAGCGGCCCGAAAACGCATTTTGGGGTGAGCGCGACGGCGGCGGGGTGGCGGCGGCGGGGGCAGGATGTGGGGTGACGGTGATGCCACAACATGGCATCACGTATCATTATACCATAAACACTGATAGTGCCGGGACCTTCCCGCGCCTTCCTCCTCCTTCCCCGCGTCTACGAGTACCCTCCCGCTCCGCACTAGCCCCATAGGTTAGAATCCTCCTTGTTTTATTACTAATAACGTGAAAGATTTTTGTTATAAAAGTAATGATAAACCTTGTCTTCTTAGAATTGATACGGCTCCGATATTTCAATTATAAATACCATAGTAATTTTGAATCGTGTAAACCAAAAATTATAATTGATAATTGTAATGTTAAATATAGTATCTCACGAGGGAACAAGTTCCAATCAGATACAAAACCATAGTAAAAGTTCGTCTTGCAAAATACTGTGTTGAGATACCAATGTTAATAGCCGGAATAAATGATAATTGTATTTTAGGTGTCGATTTTCTTAAATTACTTAATTTACAAAATATTTTTGATTGCATTTTTCTCATTTTTTGATATATTGATTTCTGATATACTGATTTCAAATGCGCTCGCGAAAGTATTGGGGTTGCTGGAATTCCGACGAATTTGATGAGAGAGCTCGCTTTTTGAGGAGAACTCGCACTATTCGGGAAACCTCGAAAAAGAAAACTTTGCCAGTTTTCTGAACGAATTTTATGATATTAGGTGTACAACTTTGTTTCCGCCGTTTTCCTATAGATGGCTTTAGCGGTAAGTGGTGGTCGAAATAAATAGATCATAGACGTCATACAATAAACTTGGGCATCTGTCAACATAACCCCATAGAAACATTATTTGTGTCTTCATCATAAAGTTATTCTCGATTGAAAATGTCAGTTTACGAGCCAAATTCTCGTCATTTGCGGGAGGTTTTAATTTTTTGCTTCAATATGAAGAAATCTGCGGCTGAGACTCATCGAATGCTCTCAAATGCTTATGATGAGGTCGCTATTAGTGAAAGAACGTGTCGTGAGTGATTTCAACGCTTCAAGAATGGTGATTTTGACGTCGAAGACCGACATAGCGGTGGAAGAGAGAAGATTTTCGAAGATGCAGAATTGGAGGTATTACTTGAGCAAGACTCGTCAAAATCAAGAAGAATTGGCACGATCATTGGGAGTGACTCAACAAGCCATTTCAAAATCCATAGGAATGATTCAGAAGCAAGAAAATTGGGTGCCGTACGAATTGAAGCCGAGAGATGTTGAACGGCGTTTGTTTGCTTGTGAACAGCTGCTTGAAAGGCAAAGACGGAAGGGATTTCTGCATCGCATTGTGACTGGGGACGAAAAATGGGTTCATTACGATAATCCCAAGCGCAGAAAATCATGGGGAGTTCCCGGCCATGCTTCCACGTCGACGGCCAAATCGAATATTCACGGCTCCAAGGTCATGCTCTGTATTTGGTGGGACCAGCTCGGCGTAGTGTATTATGAACTGTTAAAACCGATTGAAACAATCACAGGCGATCGGTATCGAACGCAATTGATGCGTTTGAGCCGAGCATTGAAACACAAACGGCCGCAATACAACGAGAGACACGATAAAATGATTTTGCAGCATGCTCGACCCCCATGTTGCGAAAGTGGTCAAGACATACTTGAAATGGAAACGTTGAAATGGGAAGTCCTACCCCACTCGCCATATTCTCCAGACGTTGCTCCCTCTAACTATCACTTGTTTCGATCAATGGCACACGGCCTGGCTGACCAGCACTTCCGGTCTTATGAAGAAGTAAAAAATTGGATCGATTCGGATAGCCTCAAAAGATGACCAGTTTTTTCGACGCGGAATTCGTACGCCAGAAAGATGGGAGAAAGTAGTGGCTAGCGATGGACAATACTTTGAATCATAAATGTATAACCAGTTTTTTACAAAAAAGCCTCAAATTTCGGAAAAAAAAACGGCGGAAGCAAAATTGTACACCTAATACATGGGCTGAAAAATCCCAGGATTTTTCAATACGTGGCGCCACTAGAAAATGAACATGATTCATTCGAAAGATTCATCTGTCACTAGTTTATGTATGAAGTTTCATGAAGTTTCGTTCATTCGTTTACAAGCTACAATCGTTTAAGTGGCGCTACTTTCGCCTTCGTTCTGTACCATTACGATAACGCACCATCACACACGTCCTTGAAAGCGATGGCTAAATTGGATCAATTACGATTCGAATTGGTTGCTCATCCACCGTATTCTCCAGACTTGACCTCTAGCGACTATTATCTGTTCCCAAACCTCAAGCGGTGGCTCCAGGGAAAGAGATTCACATCGAATGAGGAAGTCATCGCGGAAACCGAGGCGTATTTCGAAGGCTTGGGCGTTTCGTACTACAGAAAGGTTGGAAAATCGCTATATCAAGTGTATTGTCCTCGAAGGCAACTATGTTGAGGAATAAATATAACTTTGTCCAAGAAACATTTGTTTTCATTAAAAGTCCCGGGACTTTTCAGCTTATGTAGTACTACATGACATAGATATGGTAATAGATTAACAACAGAAATTAAATATATATAAATTAAATATATATATAT
>NW_017259562.1:388465-389636 GCF_001594045.1 Atta colombica
TAATAATAAAATATAAATATGACTTATTACATGGATATTAATATAAAACATAATTGATGCTAAATTATCTTATTTCTATCTGAATTCGATACTAATTTTGTAATATTTGCTTTTGAATGCGAAAGTTACATATAAATATGTGACTTTCCTTATTTTTTTTTTAAATAAAAGATAAATTCAAAAATTTTAGAGCTTTATTCTGACATGTTTTCAAACAATGTGATTGTCAAGAATCTATACATTATTAAATTTTATGCACAGTATAATCGAATTGAGGTAATATGTAAATTTCTAATAGTTTGAAACTGATTCGAATGTATAGGAAGTAGGACAAAAAAAGGTTTGAAATCATAAAAAATAAAATCTAGTTTGAATAAATTTGATTTAAAAAATTAACAAATATAATTAATAAATTGTATTTATATGCATAAAACATTTTCAGTAAAAATTTGCTCATTAATATAACATTAAACATTGGAACTAGTTAGAAAAAAATTTTTCTTAATGTCAGACTAAAGGATAATAAAGGACAATATTGGAAGATAAAAGACAAAATTGAGTTTTGAAATAAATAAATCTAAAGGACTATTTAAAATAAAGGACGTATGGTCTCCGTACATTAAATATTGTATTTTATAAGAAAAAGATCTTATTAGAAAGATCCAGACAGCAAGTATGTTATTTAAATTATCCTGAATATTGAAGAAAAACTTCTGATTTTGTCTACTAGGACCGTGTTCGGATATGCACTGCCACTACTGAAAATTTACAGTATACGTAACGTGCATTATAGATTTTCAGTACTAGCATATCGGACGCGACTTAGATCGCCGATTTTTATTGCCAACGATTACGAGCAACTTGATAGCAATGCTCAGGCAATAATTCCCAACTCTTATAAATAGATACTGTAGCAATATGTATGGCAACTGAAGGAAAAACTATTTTCTTTCTTATAAGGATCTCTTTCCAAGGATCTGGGGAGAGAAAGAGAGAGTGTGCGTGCGTGCGTATGTATATATATTTCATATACAATCATAATTTTCATCTTATTGTAATTTATTTGTTAATGACATTCTACCATATTGAATAAATATAACTTTGCCCAAAAAACGTTTGTTTTCATTAAAAATCCCGGGACGTTTCAGCCCATGTAATATATATATATATA
>NW_017259562.1:389915-408605 GCF_001594045.1 Atta colombica
ATTTTAATTTATTAATAAACATAAAATAATGTAAACACAAAAATAATGCAATATTATAATAATGTTAATCTTTTAGGGCTTCTTTCAATTTCTGACTTAATTTAATCAATTAAATTTAAATTAATCAATGATTAACTCACAGAAGTATCAACGGCAATTTAATGTATCAGAACGCCTTCTTTCTTTCTTTCTCTTTTGAGACACTTTGTTTAGTTCTTAGCTCTTGGCCATCGTGATGATTGAATTAATCATCGGAGTTAGTGAAAGAGGCCCTTAAACACAATTTCACAATTCACGATTAATCAAGAAGGAAGAGAAAGGGGGTTCAACTTATTCATTATCTCTTATCTAGATCTTAATTGTATAAATGTACTTCAATTTCTTAATCGGAACTATAAATTGCATATTTTTATTTAATTTAGTAATTTTTATAATTAAAAATACTATAACAAACTTTTTATTGCAAAGAAATGTTAATTTATAAATATAATTAATAATTATATACATAATGTAAGAAAAATATGTTTATTACTATTACGGATGAAACATGATTATTATTGATCATGATGTAAACAAAACAAGATATTCTATTGTATATGTTGTATTCGCATCATCTGGATGGATTTTTATTTTATTATTCTCTTGCAAAATTAAATTTTATTATTCTCTTGCAAATTTCAATACTTTTTGTATAGTGCTAAAGACTTTCTATATAATTTTATTATTTTATTCTAAAAAACATGTTTTTCTTGTTATATATATTTGATATATAACTTATTATTTTTATTATATATCTTAAATAATATAAATCGCAGCAATAGGATCAATTGCCTCATTTTGTATATAAGATTTTACTGTAGTGTTCAAATTGTATTGTTCCCATAATCCTGAAAATCGTCTATGCAATAAAATGATTTGGATATCCTACAACAATACTTACCAATCTGAAATATTGAAATAATTAATAATACATTGTACTTTTGAGGTTTCCACAGATATTTTTCTCAAAAATATTAAGAAATTTAGGGATTATCTCAGGACCCATGAACATTGTATTTCACTTCATCAGAGCAATGTAATATTTGAATATCAGAGGCAATCCATAAATTTTTTAATGATTTTAAACTATATATTGTTTAAAAAAAATATATCTAAATAATATATCTATATTGAAACAATTATATCTATATTGTTTTGTCATCAGCATCGTTGGTATGTTTTTTATAAGACATTGTAAAAGATTTGATATTAGATCTGATATCCAATTCTATGAAAATATGGCTATTAGTTTTTATTGTTAGAACACCACATTGACTTTGTTTGTTATAAATAATATTATGAAACTTCAGTGCTTTCTGTAGAGCACGAAATCCTTTCTGTATAATTATATTATGATTAGGCATTAATGTTAATTGCACTGTTTCATGCTCGCCGCACTTATTACATTTCTCTATTTGACGAGAACTTGGCATTGAATTTAATCATTTTGTCCAAACATTAATTGGACTGTCTTCTGCAACATAAGAACAGATAATCTCATGATTTTCAGTTTTTTTACTAATTTTAGTATTTTCATACAAAGGTATCAATAACTTAAATCTCTCTTTATAGATTTCATTACGGGTCATTTTTCATAAATTTTAATATAAACTTAAAAAATAGATTATCAGAAATTTTGGCGAAAAATATCCAGGATTATCCAAGACAGTGATGAAAACAATTTGTACAAGAGAGTCAAAAACACAACTTTTTCTTAAAAAATACATTTTACCATCAATTTTATAAGTTCCACATAAGCATTTTTTAAATAACGTTTTATATTTTTAATAACCAACTTATTGTTTAATTCAGGATAAACAGAAAAGAATTTTGAATGAGATGATTGTTCGAAATATTGTTTTGTTTCAAAATCAGTAGCAGAATCAATAGCTTGTTGTTCTATTAGCCTCGAATTATTTTTATTTTGTTGTTGATAATTAACATGATTGATTCATGACTGAGTTGTTGAACTCTCAATAATTGTTCTACATGATATCTAATTTTTAAAATTAGATCCGTTTCAGAATTTAATAACGTTCAAAACGTCAAATTTTCCGTATCATAACGCCAAGTTTTCCGTATCATGTGTAAATATCTATTGTTTCTTATTAATTCCTCAATGTTTCCATTATTTGATTCTGCATTCAAAATATTTTCCTTTCGTTACGATTAAATGAAAATATAGATTCGGCTTTTTTATGCAAATTTTCTCTTGATAATAAATCTGAATCATCAAATGATTTAAAATAACAATGTTTTATTTTTGCATTCTGAATATTACTTTAGTTGTGTTTGTTTTTGCTGTCACTTGATCTATAAAATATTGGTAAAAATTTTTTGGCTTCCAAGTTGACACTATTTTCTCGTTCACAACAAAATTTTGCATTTTTGTTGAAAAACTTCGTTTATCTCCTATTAAATCACGGAGATGGATTTTAATAAAATTGTCAATTCTTTGTAGAAGTGAATAATTTTTAAATACTTCATTTTTTTATATCATTGAAGATTCTCTCACAATAGCTTGTGGTTGGATGACTTGTATAAAAAGATATACACACTGTCCAGAATGGAAATTCTTTTTCAAGTTGTAACAATCGATCGAATTTAAATAACAATAGTTATTAATGATATCTTCCTGAATTATTGATTGCACTAAAATTTTTATATTTTCAAAAAATTCATTGATTCTAATATTGTCATTGTTTATGTCGTATGCGTTATCATTTAAGATCATTTGCAATAATTATCTATATCAGTAGGACGCTCTTTTATTAATATCTCCAACCTTTTTCATGATTGTGTAGCTGTTTTTATTTGTTGTTCTAACCCATTTTATATTTACAGTTGAATCTTCATAATATTGAAGGACAACAATACAAGTAATATATTTCAACAAAATTCTTATAAATTTGATCTATCATTAAAGCGATGTATCAAATTTAGAAGTCACATACAGGATTTTTAAAGTAGGTCATCGAACCAATCATATGAATTAGATGTGCAATGTCAATTCTTACATGTTGATATCCATTCTCTTGAAACATATTCTATAGCATTGAAACAAGTTTCAACATATTTTTTTATAGTAATATCATTGAAAGCTTTTGAACAAGCCTATAATAACATTGCTCTGGAATAGTTAACGATCACTTGGATCGGCTTACGGAATTTGACCATGCGTAACCACAATTTCAACCAGCGTTCAATTATCTTTGTTTCTTGTGATTCAGTTAATAATTGATATACTGCTAAAGACATATTGTCAAAATGGTAATTACGTATAGAAAAATGAGCTGATTTTGTTTCCAATAATCTTTTTAATTTTCTAACAACATGCCGGTTGCATCAATGCTAATAGAAGAACAATTTTTATGCATATTGTGATATTGATTGTAAACATTGATTTGTTCACCAGTGCCATAACACACTTTGAATGGCATATAATACTTACCAGAGCAATAGCACCTTTATAAGGATTTTCAAAATTTAAACGATAAATTGCCTGTATAACATCCTCGTGTCCTTTATTTTTTTGGAACCTAAATCATCATCAATTGCTTCTTTTTTAGCATGTCGAAGTTACATCCAATGAAGGTATTATTGGTACATCAACATCTCCAAGATACAAATCTTCTTTCACTATTCTTTTTCGCAGATTTGAGCATTTTTCTGTAATTGCTGCTTTGCCTACTTGTTTTCGCTTTTTTTCATTTAAAGGACACTGCAGAATTTCATGAATTTGATTCCTCTAGAATCCCGGGTTTTCACATGTACCTAAAGTTCACCTTAGTTAACCGATAGTTCCGTTTCAACAATGCCTTTGAAGATATTGTTACATTTTTTATCTCTGTATTTTCCGACTATTCTAATATAATATTTGTTTTGAGAGGATTTATATCGTCTCTCACAAATGTGTATGCACAAAGGCAAATGATGTTGCAAAACATCAGCAATGACATTTGTCCATATTCATAATCTTAATATATACTTGGTCTCTTGTTTCCCGTTTCAAGTGGTTTAATTTGTTCCCATTCATTTGAATTCAATAGTAAATCAAATGAAGTATAATTGTTTCCACAAGTAGAATCAAATGAGACATCATCGATATTAACTGATTAATTTACTTCATTGCTTTCAATGGAAATTGTTCATAGATGGATCTAGCATGCTAAAATCTATTTCTTTTCTTGCGAGAGACAGTATTTTTCATTTATTAATGTTTATTTAATGTTAATCCAGTTATGAGTACTCCATGCATGTTGACATTTTTTACTCATTTCCTTCCAAATTTCCGAGTAATGAGATAATTTATGGCCAAAGAATTCGTCATTTCCGAGAATTCCAATAAAATTGCTATTGCATCGTCAATAGTTAATTTATTTTTTTTCTTGGCATTCTAATAACATATGAAGAAACTTTATATTTAAGAACTGTATATTATATGTGCAAACACATACATATATACACATACATATATATAATAAGACAGCTTTATTGAAATGAAAAACAAAAAACTTTCTAAAACTTCAATAAAATATTGTATACCTATACAACAATCAATGTTTCTTTTTGATAAAATTATGTTTTTCATTCATGATTTTATATAACAGGTAAATTTTTTGGCGCCTTCTTGATTCGAGCATTTGAAATTTTCAGAACAGTATGATAAATAAAAATTATTTATAAAAATTATTATAAAAAAATAAAATATAAGGAATTAAGAAAAAAATTACAAAAAATTTATATCATGAACTGAAAAAAATTTCCATTTAATATACGCATACATCTAACTTTACTGAAAAAATGTTTAATAAAAATTTTTTACCATAAAAGAAATCATATACCTACTTATTGTAGCAAGTTGCAAAACAAGACAAAGATTAAATTACATTATAGTATCTGATATATGTATGTGATGAATAATGTAGAAAAATTATGTAATTTAAAAAATATGTAAAATAAAATAATACAAGTTGAGATTAGGATAGATAGGAGGTTAAATAAAAATTCGAATAATTTTTCTTAAAAAATAATTACGAAGTAATGCTGATTAAAGAACATTGAGAACTTTTCATAATAGGAAATTTTCCAAAACGAGATACAGATTATGTCATATTACAGTAAATAAGAATGCAAAGAATGTAATTGTGATTATTCAAAAAAATCTGTAAAAAAATTAAGTGAGATAAGACATACATGTATACATACGTTTTAATAAAGTAATTACCAAGTAAATAGTTACTGATAAATTGTACAAGATCGAGGACTTTTTATAATGTTTCTGTGCGATACGCTCCAAGATATTATAATAAGCACTGCCTGTAGATAGATCCTTGCATAGTTTCAACAATTTAATAACATTAATAAATTTCGAGCGACGTATTATGAGTAATTGTCACATGTTATAATGCAATGACGTGTTAGTAAAGCTTTGCAATTGTTGTAAGATTCTTTAATGCAATTGTTTATATATTTACATTTGGCAAGAATTAAGTGAAGGCAAGAATCAATCCTCTCTCATGTTAAAGAATCTTACAACAATTTTAAAGTTACTCTTTCCACTCAATAGAGCAATTTTGTTATAAATGATATGATCGGAAAAGAATCAGGGCCTATATTCTGTAATTGTTTTACCACATATTAAGTAAGTTTTATATCTACAGTTGTTGTTGCGCAGCTTTTTCACCATATAAAATATCCGCGCAACGATATCTGTCGGTAGACTTCTTCTTTTTCTTCTTCTTCTTTGGAGTAAATGACGCTCGCCGATGAATTAATGGCGATTCCGGCCACAGTCAAGGGCAGAGTCTATTTGTCTGAAACAGAGGCAGGTGGAGTGCCGCCTGCCGAGAGACGGGAAGAAGGTTCCAGCCGTCCCTGTACACACGTAACAAAGAATTACAGAACGCGCGGCTATGTTCAAGTTTAACGATTTGAGATAGGCGCAGATGAGGCGACACAGGGTAAGCGGAAGGTTGATGAGCATATGATGAATATTGATAAGAGAAAGAGAGAATCTTTTCTTAAGATAGATGCACGGAGTTTACAAGATTTGTCAATACATAGCGAGCAATAAAGATTATGATTGATGTTTTATCTAGGATCATCGCAGGGATATTCAGGAAAAGCGACAATGTTCTTTCGGTATAAATTGTAGGCCAGGTTGTAATGGCTTGACCGAATCCTGGAAATCGTAGTGATCTCTTCCCTTTCCCTTTTGAAAAATTCATTATAAAACCAGCGTCTGAAAGAGTTGTCCTTGTAGTATATATCGTAAATCTGTCCTTTACACGTTGCTGCATGATCTAGGTAGCATAAATGTAAATTTGGATCTCAACACATCTTTGGCGAATACCTGAAAGTCCTGGTATGAACTTTCTACTCTAAACTTCGGGTGACAGCAGTGAAGGGCGGCCGAAGTGGCGAGCGCGTCAACTCTCTCGTATATTCTTTTATGACCAGGAGTCCATAATAGATGGACAGAGCGACCATGGGAGGCCAAGCGATAGATTAGATTTAATTTCGCAGATGAGATAGTTGACATTCTTGTGACTAAAGATGGCTCTAAGAACGCTCTAAGAGTCCGAGCCGATAGTGACTTCATTATAGCCAATGGCATCGAATTCAAGAATGATCGAGGTCTCGACTGAGAAAACTGAGACTTCGGAGGCAATGTGTGTTGAATACATAGGTTGAGCTCCGCTGAAAAGACGCTAGCCGCCACCGAGGCGCCATCCCCAGATTTCCGTCCGTAAATAGAAAAGAACCCAGCTCAGTACTTATAAGATAATTCTGCAAAATTGCCTCAACGTTACTGCAATCCTTAGTCAATACAGAGTGTGTTCTCTTTTTACTGGCAGTACAACCATCATGAAGTCACAACAGTGCACTGCCGTTCCAAAATTATGATACTGCTAGCACTATTGTAACGTCATATTTCGAACGACTTTGCAGTAGACTTAGACAGTGTAAAAAAAAAGATATGGATAATGTCACTAAATTGGATAATGGATAATGTCAATAAAATGTCACTAAATTGTCAATAAATTTTGAACGAAAACAGCAGCGATAGTTCTTCCGAAAAAGATGAACTAATTATGGGATCACCAATTTGGTATAAATGATATGATCGGAAAAGAACCTGTATTCTGTAACTGTTTTACAGATTATGTAAGTTTTTTAAGCTCGTGTTAAAAATTACATGAACACAGTTAATAAATATTTATATGTTATATGGAATTTAAGTCATTTTCGGTAAAATGAATATATGTGCATCTTCTATAGTTAAATATAATATATATATATATTTTTTTTTATTTCCTGGATCGAATGTTTCGACGCGTTGTGCTTCTTTAAGCGATACCTGTAATTGCCTCACATCGAAAGCCGCAGTAGTCGCAATGGCAATATAGCTGTCATTTATGATATCATTAAGAGAATTAGATGCAGCTGTCGCAGCATGCTGTGTAGTAATAGCGAAACAATTTTTTAGTACTGCCAGTAGTAGTATAATCGGTATCGAAACAAATTCATTGAGTCAAAATGCTGTGTAAAAGATGAACTTTCGAGACTGTAAGCAGATTACCGGACGACGGGATCTATGCATGTATTTCTTCGAGCATTTTGTAGCACGTAATGTCTTAAACAAGAAACAGAGACGAGGGCTTGTCTTCTCTTAACAGATAAGTTAGCGGTCATTTCCAAGTAATTGAGACTATTCAAGACTGAGGTGTGCTTCGGTGACAGGCATCTGATTATGAATCTAGAAAGAAGGAAGGAGAACCTCAGATCCAATGGCGCTTCCTTAATTTCGACCATGAGTATGTTAATATTCATTGGAGTAGATTGTTTGAATTCAAATGTTGTACACAAATTTCAATTAACCAGGCACTCAAGTTGATTAAATTCGCGCTGATTATCCCTAAGCCTGAATACATGGCATCCGTACTCTATAGCTGAATGAAAAACAGTTTTATACAGATTGAGTAGAGTTTGGAGTGCAAGTCCCATTTAGTGCCTGCCAAGACGGAGATGATGTTGATTATCAGTCTGCTCTTGCTTATCAGTTGAGGTGATTCTTCTCTTTAAGTTTGAAGTCGAGGTATACACCAAGGAAGACAATTGAAAACATCTTGTGAATAATAGTTCCATTAATAGTAACAGAAAGATCCGAGAAGTCTCTCTTCTAGGTGAACAACATTCACCGTGATTTAGGCAAGGACAGACTCAGGTCATTGCGCTCTAGATAGTGGCAGATATTTTTCAATGAAGTCTCCACCGAATAAGTAATCACTTCAATATTTTTCTTCGTTGAGAAGTCAGCGTACTGCAGTATAAGAATATCCTCATGCAAGCAGTCGCCTAAGTAGTTCAGAGCAGTATAAATTGAAGAATAGAAGGCTAAGAGCCCTATGGGTCTCTAAAGAAATTGAACGGATTCTGTATGCAGCCATCATAAACAAATGAAATGTGATTCAAAAAGGAGGTTGCTAATAAATTTTCTTATCTTGGCTGGGAATCTAACCCTGAGCAAGTCGTTCCAAAATAGATGATATCACGTTGTCAAAGCATTTTCTATGTCTAAAAAAACACATATGGTGTTAGATCCCTCAATGAATCCACCTTGAATATAGTTGGTGAGAGCAACAAAACTATTTGCGCAAGAGCTGTTGGAGTCGAGTTGTGTGGAGAGCAGGAGCACCTTATTCTCAACAAACCATTTGATTCTCCAATATCTTTTCTAATACCTTGAGAAGGAAGAATGTCAGTGAGCTTAAGACTTTTTCCGCCGTTTTTGGGGATGAAGACAACCACTGTAGCCAGTCTGGGAATGCATCTTCATTGAACAGCTGATTGTAGATGCTTAGGAACTCTTCCAAACAGGGAGAAAATGTTTAATTATGGAGTAGTCTATTTGGTCAAGTCCTGAGGCCAACCCTAACCTAACTGTCGCAATTGACTGTTGCAATTCCTTCATGAAGATCGAACCAACATTCGCATATTTTTTTATCGCATTATAATCTTGATCTGTGAGTTGTATGCTCTTTAGACGATGGAGGATCCTCGCTGCACGAAGAGGAGACTGTCGATAGGCGTATTAAAGGACAGTTACGGAATCGTACTTTAGGAATACCGAAATACTAGAGAGATTGGAGTACAAAAGAGGTCGAACTAGACTTTGAAAAGTGTGGACAAAATCAAGTTTTTGAATTGAATTGATATTGATGGTGCTTGATAGATGGCGTTCGAATCGCAAAACTCCTCTCATATACGCTTACGCACACATAACCGAACACATATAATCTAAGAATAGAAACGTTATTCTTTGACATGCTCTGACAGTAATAGGAAGACATAAATTGTCATTAAAACTGCATGAAAAATGGAGCATACTTCATATAAAATTGGTATAAACTACAAGTTGTGAAAATGGTGTAGTTAAAGTCATTAGATTAATAAAGTACCGTGAATTATCGCTATTTTGGCTCTCGATGGTGTTATTGTGCTCCGCACAATAAAGGGAATAGGGAAAAGAAAACAGAGAATAAGAATTTCAACCTATCAGAAATAATATATTGGAATATACAATTTCCTTTTATTATATGGAATCTCTTATTCATAACTTCAGCTTCTTTCAACTGTGATTTTTGCAATTTTCAACACAGCAACCGGGCATTTTTGATAACAGAATCAGGTTTTTCTTTTTCTAGATTTCTGTATGGAGGTTAGGAATAGCATTTCGACGCACTTTTGCGACTAAATGTTAAGAGTCTGAGCACAAGAATTGTCATAACACTTACTTAGAGACTTAAGTTGTAGATGTAAGTAACGCACAAGCTTTGGTGTATGATGTACGATTTATTGCCATTTCTTGGAGACATGGTAATAAGTTGTACGTCATACATGAAAACTTATGCGTTACTTACGTCTATAATTTAAGTCTAAGTATTACGACAATTCTTGTGCTCAGACCCTAACAGAATTTCCGTGACTGTAGCGTCTGAATCTATATTTCGATCAAATACATGACATTTAAATATTTAATTTAAAATGTCCGGAAGACTCATAAATATTTTTAATGGTACTGCATAACTCTTCTTACTAAATACAAACGATTTAAAATAGTAATTTTTACCGGAAGTTTTGTCTGGTCATAATATTCGAATCATAAGGGGTATTTCAAACAGTTAAAACTTGCCTTAAGAGTCGACAGGAGAAACTCTAGTCGAAAATGAATATTTTTACATCGAAATTACGGCTAAAAATACTGGATAGATCACCAGAACTGCTCGTTTTGCTACAGTTGATATGACAGTACAGTTGATTGACAGTAATTCATTTCAATATTTCATTTTGTTTCTTTGGATTATTCATTTATTTTAATTTTATTTTTATTCTTTTCTTTCTTTCTTTTTCCCTTTTGAGTTCCCATGTACAAGAAAATAAAAACATTGCAATCCGTTCACGCTATAATTTCAATCTGTCGCCGTCGATAATTGCTCGCCCTTGTCAACCGGTCGTTCGTGTCCACCCGCTAATATTATCATCGTCCGAAGAAAATCAGGCCAAACCCTCTCAGATCTACGTTCTCTCTTTTTTATTCGTTCGCTATCCTCTCTGTAACTTCTCCCTTCTGCCATACGAGAATTGCTCCGTAAGTTTTGAGCGTAACAATGAAAAAGCAGTTATGTTTAATTAAAAATGGCTTTATTGTTTTTCAATATTCTCCTAGATGATCAATACTTTTGCATGCGTTTGAACCAATTTTCGTAGCACTTTTTCCACTCCGATTGAGGTACCTCTCAAATGTGGTTTTTAAACGCAGTAACGGCTTCTTCTGGCGTCGAAAATCGTTGTCCACGCAGCTTGTTCTTCATATAAGGAAACAAAAAGAAGTTATTGGGTGCTAAATCAGGACTATACGGCGGATGACCCATCAATTCGATCGACATTTTGGCCGGTCAAACAGTTGTTTGGCGAGATGAGTGAGAGCTCGCATTATCTTGATGAAGAACTAATCTTCGTCGGGGCTGCTTTTTCCGTATTTGACCAAACACTTCTGGCAAACAAATATGTACCATTCAGAATTAATTATCCTACCTTGCTCGAGAGGCACCGTTGCAACATGTCCGGTTATTTAAAAAAAACAGGCGACCATTTGCTTCGAAGTGCTTCGTCCTCGAACAACTTTCGTTGGATTTGGCTCGTTTTGGAAGACCCATAGTGGATTGCTGTTTAATTTCAGGCTCATATGCATAGATCCAAGATTCATCACCTGTGTAGATGTTATACACAGCATTTGAAATACCGCGATTGTATTTTTTGATCATTTCTTTGCACCAATTGACACGATTCTTTTTTTAGGCGATTGTCAAATTATGCGGGATCCAACGCGAACAAATCTTTTTGACAGTCAGTTCTTCATGCAATATCTGATTGATTCCTCTTATATTAATGCCCAAAGATGACTGAATCTCACGATATGTAACATGACGATCTTGCTTTATCAGCTTATCTTGCTTATTCGCGCACGGCATGTTTTCCGGCACAAAAGCCGACTTTGGACTTCTCGAGATTCGTCCGCAAGCGAATGGCGTCCACGATTGAACTCGTTGTACCAGCGTTTTACAGTGGCAATGGATGGGGCTTTATCGCCAAAAGTCGAAGTAAGTTGATCGAAGCACTCTTGCCTTGATAATCCACGTTGAAAGTCATAAAAAAATCATCGCTTTAAAATTTTCACGAGTTAATTTTTTGTCGACACAAAATTTTCAAATCAATGTAAACAATACAAGTCGCAATCATGTGACTTTGCGTTCTGAAGATAGCAACCGTTAAAATTGTCAATCTTTCGAATGGAATGGTCAGATGGCGCTCGGTAACACTAAATGTTGCCGAAGCTCAAAACTTACGGAGCAACCCTCGTACACACGCACGCACGCATAAAAACACATACCTAATCAAAACGAAAATCAAAGAAATCGTATAACAAAAATGTATTGCTAAATATTTTTTTTATTATATTACTATTAAATTTAACCCTTTGTTAATTTGAGAAACTTCTCCTTGTATTTATTGTAAGCTCTCCTGCAGTTGCACTTCGCCCTCTCCCCGGTCACTTGGATTAAGTTCCATGACCGAAAGGGCATACCGGCACATCTGGCGTTAAAGTGCGCCCTCTCGGCACACTGATTCAGTTTGGGCACTTTAAATAAAAAGTACGTATTCGTGTGTCCATGGAGCAAGTTTGTAGTTGGAGTTGAGATTTCCGCTTCGTCCTCTATTCGATTTCGTTAAGAGTTTCAGGACGAAGCGAAGTGCCTCCCGATTTGCGTCAGTCCTTCCCCACGGCTTCTTTGCGGTCCGAAGCCTGGACATCAAATCGATCTAATAATTCGGTTCCTGTTGCGTTCACTCCCCTCAACTCTATGCATGCGGAGCTTGAATGTAACATATATGTAACATGGAAAATAAATAAACATAAAAGTATTTTCAAAATTTATTGTGCTATAAGTGGTAATTGAATATTAATTAATCCTCCAGCCACAATGATTATATCTTCTATCACATCTAATAATTCATGATGGATTGAAGAATGAGACTTCAGAATATTAAATTCTCTTATTTTTCTAATGACTCTTTCTATGTGAATTCTTAAGCTAGCGAAACGAGTTTCTTCATCCTTTGTTAATTTTAAATTACTCGATATACATTACTCGGTCAAATAAGAATACATCCTTTCCTTCTTAAAGATGTTCAATATTCTTAAGTCTCGAGCTATGACCGCACAGTTTTCCAGCTTATTTAAATATTGACTTTATTCAATGATAATAGCATCGGACGTTCTTCCACAAAAACCTTCTGATATGAAATTAATCAAATCATCCGCTGACATAGATATTAAGTAGACATAGATATTAAGATTTTAATCTTTTTTTTTGTATTCAGACCAAGTTACACTTTGATTCATCACCCAAGCTTCTGAATCTCAATTTTTAAACAATCAATTAACATGACCGTATCGAGCACAGAATGGTAACGGTAAATTTATTTTTAAAGACTGTTTTGAAGGTCAAACTATTAATTGTTTTAAATAATGTGCTAAAATAGGAAGAGTTCTTCGAAAAACAGCACTTGCATTACTAGCACTAATTCCAAATTGCCAAATGCAAAAGTATCATTTAATTTAATTTTATAAAGTGTTAAGCAAATTTCTTTTGTTGTAATTCCTGTTTTTTGATTTAATAATTTTATTAAAAAGAAAGCATCATTCGGAATATTCAAATACATTTTTGGTTTATTTGTAATAAGTGTCATTTTTAAATTACATACATATTTTGTTTTCTATTCATTATCTCTTTGTTTGTTTCTTCGGATGGTAAGTATTCATCATCGTCGTTAAGTGTATCATCAAGATTATTTATTATAGTAGTACTGGTTGTCGATGAAGATTGTACCATTTTTTGCTTCTGTTGAATCATATATTTCTGTTCTGTTGCACAACAAATATCTCACATAACAGTTACATTTTGTACGTATTTGCTACGCATTATTTTTCGAACTTTAATTTTGCTTGAATGCCGACGTCCTTGATTTTAGAGATACATTATTCAACTTTCGGTTGTTATCTTCAATTTATTATCTACAAGTTCATTATAAATATTGTTCAATATTATATTGTTCAATATTATATTGTTCAATATTATATAATTCAACTATATGTAAAATATAATTATCAATCTATAATTACCAATATTGACGTCTGGTTCTTCAGTAACAGGTTCATCTATTATGTGTCCACAAGCCTTATCAATCGATTTAGTCTGTAGATTTCATTCAAACTTTCTATTTTCTGACACTTTAGAATTCCTGAACGTTCATGTTTTAAATGGCAATATTATCTGTCAGGTTGACAGTCAAACATAGCCAATACTCCTTTTCTTAATCGTACAGATCTAGACCAAGCCGTACTCTCATATATCTTCTTACAACTAAAACGAATTGTGAATTATGTTTTGCTAGCTAATTTTAAAAATAATATTTAAACTTATGTTAAAATGATCTTCATAGCAAAATTCAATGATATAGACAAAGCATCGTCGCGTCTTGCGATCTCGAATCATTTTTTCTTCGTATTTCCTTTTGACACCAATACAAATATCTTTGAAAGCGTGAAAATAGTCGTACTTTTACATAAGAGAACAAAGCACTACTTGTAACAACGGTTTTTTCGTTGTCTTTTGCATGTTTTCATTTTTAAATGTTTGTAAGGCAGCTGTCAAATCTATACCGAATTATGACGTCACATCGTTGCGTGCGAAAATAACTGCGTTTAACATGTTTGTAATTTTTAATATAATTTTTAATATAATAAAAATAACACATTTAATTATTTTTAATGCATATTGTGATTGTAATAATTGTTTTTAGTATTTCAACTTTCAAAGTTAAGTTTTAAAGCGAAAATTTAAAAATCGTGGAGGATCGTATTTCGCACCCTGAGACTAATTACGGTCAAATTTAGTCTATAGTTAACGCTAAAAAGTTCGTTTCTTTCTAGCATTGGCAGATCACGATTAAGCTTGATCAGCATTGATGAAACTGGCTTTTAAAAACACAAATTCGTTGCTAATGCAAAGAATTTGTGTATTTAAAGCAATGGATTTTTGTTTTTAAAGTAGTGAATTTATGTTTTTAAAACAATGGATTTGTTTGTAAAGCAGTGATTAAAGCAGTGAAGTTGTATAAAGCAGAACGTACATAGCGCTATATTGAGTCGGGATGATAGATATATTAACCTTTAAAGTCTCCAATTTTAACGCTTAATAATTCGATTCACAAAGCCGACCGCGTTTTTTGCCAGATTCATTCGTTTTGAGTAAAAACGCGTCGAATGAGTATAATTTTATTAAGATTTTATTCTAAATAATATTTATGTGAATAATTAAATTAAACATGCATCATATAACAATGGTTTAATAATATAAATTAAAAATAAATGTTTAGAAAGGCTATGAATCAAATAACAACAAAATAAATACAATACTATTTTGATCAAAAAGTTCCCGGAATTCATTCAGAAAATTCAAAGTTTTATTCATCAAAAGTATTGTCCCCTTCAAAATACTCCCCATCGACTGCAACGTACTTATGCCAGCGCTTGATCCAGCTCTCGAAACATTCCTGAAACTCTATTGTATAGCCATCAGAGCCGTCTTCGATTTTTCCATTACCTCCTTTCGGTTATTAAAACGCGTTCCCCGTAATAGTTTTTTCATGCCACTCATAAACGGCTGTTTTCTTTAGAGTATCACTGCCGAAACAGTTTCCCAACATTTCCAAGGTTTTCACACCAATGTTTAACGCAAAATTTAATACAAGCTCGTTGTTGAAAATTCAACTCCATTTTTAAAACTGTAAAAAATCGAAAATACGTGCAGAGGTAGATGTACTCAAGACGGCGTACTTTTACAAATGTCAAGCTACGGTGATAAAATTTGATGGGAATGTCAATGATAGATATGGCAATCTAACCAAAAAAAACAGAACTCAAATCAGTTAACTCAGAGCATCATCTGGTGATAATTCCGGGAACTTTTTGATCAAGGTGGTATATGTAAATAATATGTAAATACAAGAAACAAATATAATTATGATCTAACGCAAATAATAAATATATGTCGTTTCGATCTCGATTGGGTCATCTTCAGTGTTACATATAAACATAATTAAAATAGAACAGATAAATCAAATTAATATACTTAAATAAACGGATTAACTAATAAAATAATAACAATATAAATGGCTATCGGTAGAAATGCATTCTGTCATCGTGAATCCGACGCATTACATCCGCAACGATATAGCAAAAACATAAATTTGACATAAATAAAAATATGGGCTCTCCAACGGTCATCACGAACCATCTGTATTGAATGCAACCATAATTTTGATTGGAATAATGTAAAAATCCTTGATAAGGAACCTTCCTACAAAAAAGGTTGATATCTGAGATAGTTCATATCAAAAAGCAAAGCCAGGGTTTAAACAAGCAGAGTGAACCTGATTGTTACACGATTCCTATCTCTCATACAACCTTTGTCCCTTTCTTAGCTATTCTTCTTTTTTTCTTCTTGTTTCTCTTTCCTATTTCCATCCTCTACTTTCTTAACGATTCCTTCCCCTACGGTTTCTTCACTCTGTTTATCGCAGCCAGACGCTTTCGCCAATTTTTTCGCAATACAGTTTCCGAATTTTTATACTATTTTGTCAAGGATAATTTCAACGTGGAATTATCCTTGACAGAAGAAATTTTGTATTAATACTTTTTTTGGAGATCTTTTTATCATTAAACATCGCAACATTGTAAATTTAAGGTTAACTTTGACTACAAGTTTTAATTTATACATGTAGTAATCTATAGATTTTCTTTATTATACATTCTGTATCTTTGTACTTAATGTTCTGGAGTTTTTCTTTGCTTTAAATACTGTATTGGTAATTTTTGTTTCCATTATTTTTTAACGAGAATTATTGTATTTACGATGCTTAATTATGCTAAATAATTTTGCACATTTTGACACCAATATGGAATTTTATTATTTTGACATCTAACATTTACTCTATCGTTGCGGATGTAATATCGGATTCACGATGACAGGATGCGTTTCTACTGATGGCCATTTATAATATATTGTATTATTTTATTAGTTGACCCGATATTAAGTATACTTAGTAGACTCTTATTTAAGTATATTAATTTTGTTTATCTGTTCTATTTTAATTATGTTTATATGTAACACTGAAGATGATCCAATCGAACTCGAAACGACGTATATTATTATTTGCGTTAGATCATGATAATTATATTTGTTTCTTATATTTACATGTTTACTTTGTTATTATTTGGTTCATAGCCTTTCTAATTATTTATTTTTAATTTAAATTAAACATGTTGAACTTTAAATTCTAAAATAAATAACATATAGTGATACATAGCAGAATCTATTGCCTCTTTCTTACAGATTACAAAGTTAAGTTCAATTTTTCTTGATGCTAAAAAATGCGCATTTCAGCGTTGCAAAAGGGATCCTAATATGTAGAAAGATAATGCCAGAACATTCAAACTATCAAAACACTAAATATCATTTTATCTATCGAATGTTTTAGCTCTCAGAGTCTCATGTTTTATATCTCAGAATTCTACAATTTCAAGAATCTTTATGATTCGCTGAATTGCATTTAGTATTCAATTTTTTCAATTTTTAATTTAGACGATCTAACTTTAATCAGTTGTAAAGTGAATATGAAGTATGTATACATCTTTTCTACATTGAATTCACTGTATCAATATATTGTGAATTTGAGAAGAAGTGTATGGTATAATAGATTCATTCAATTATTATGTGACTTTTGAATTTGACTAACATCAAGTTTCGATATGAAGCTGTTTATATCTAGGCCATCTCCTGCCGTAACTCCTCTTGCCAACATGCTAGTACAACATGCACTTTTTATATTTTAATTTGTGAACATCTTGTATAGTTACTGATAATATTTTTTAATTCATTATTTAATATTGAAAATGATCTGATAGAGATCGAAACAAAAGAGATCTGTACAAAATTTAGATTGTTGATAAAAATAGTTTTACTCATAATAACTTGAGTGGTTCATTTATTTATTTAATTATTTGAATCGTTATTCTTTATTAAATTAAAAAAATTTTTTATTGAATTAAAAAAATTTTTTGTTTAAATTAGCGTGTTCCTGTTCGATCATTCTGTTTATATTATATTGCATTGTCTCTATTTTATACAGAGATAAAAATGACATTTCCACTATTAATACCATAATTACCATTCCTGTAAGTCGATACAATGACTAGTAACAAGATTAACTAGAAATTATTGCGTAGAAAAACAAGAATAGAATTATATTAGGTGTATAACTTTGCTTCCGCCGTTTTTTTTCCGAAATTCGAGGCTTTATTGTAAAAAACTGGTTATACATTTATGATTCAAAGTATTGTCCATCGCTGGCCACTACTTTCTCCTATCTTTCGGGTAGCGTACGAATCCCGCGTCGAAAAAACTGGTCATCTTTTGAGGCTATCCACGAATCGATCCAATTTTTTACTTCTTCATAAGATCGGAAGTGCTGGTTAGCCAGGCCGTGTGCCATTGATCGAAACAAGTGATAGTCAGAGGGAACAACGTCTAGAGAATACGGCGGGTGGGGTAGGACTTCCCATTTCAAGTATGTCTTGACCACTTTCGCAACATGGGGTCGAGCATTGTCATGCTGCGAAATCACTTTATAGTGTCTCTCGTTGTATTGCGGCCGTTTCAATGCTCGGCTCAAACGCATCAATTGCGTTCGATACCGATCGCCTGTGATTGTTTCAGTCGGTTTTAACAATTCATAATACACTACGCCGAGCTGGTTCCAAATACAGAGCATGACCTTGGACGTCAAAATCACCGTTCTTGAAGCGTTGAAACCACTCACGACACGTTCTTTCACTAATAGCGGCCTCACCATATATTTGAGAGCATTCGATGAGCCTCAGCCGCAGATTTCTTCATATTGAAGCAAAAAATTAAAACCTCCCGCAAATGACGAGAATTTGGCTCGTAAACTGACATTTTC
>NW_017259562.1:408705-433158 GCF_001594045.1 Atta colombica
GAACGAATTGAGAGAATAGAAAAGGTAAATGAAATAAACTCTATGAAAATAAAACTGCAAATACATGCGCTTGAGAAGATACAGAAATTAGCTATTTCATCAATTCCTCAGTCTGGTATTATATATACAATGCATTTTCTTTATGCATCTTTATTTTCTATATACAATGCATTATGCTACTATTTATTAAAATAATATATGTATATATGTGTGTGTGTGTGTGTGTGTGTGTGTGTGCGTGCGTGCGTGCGTGTGTGTGTACAGAGTGAGGAAAAAGTATGGAAAAAATCTCAAAAAACATAAGTTTTACAGAAAAATGTTTCAAATAAAAATTGTAGGATTTAATGGATGATCCGGCCAACTAAGGCAAGGTCGGAGGATGATCCAACCAACTAAGACAAGGTCGGAGGATGATCCAGCCAGCTAAGGCAAGATCTAAGAACTTAGATCATCTAGTTGGCCGAATTATATTTACTCTCAATTGCTTTCACGGTTACTTACTCTTAGTTGTTTTCACGGCTGTTCACTCTCAGTTGTTTTCACGGCTGCTCACTCTCAATTGTTTTCACGACTGCTCATTCTCAGTTGTTTTCACGGTAATCATTATTAATTGTTTTTAAAATGCTGCACCTTATTGAACGTGAACGAATATCTCTTTTGATGATGAGAGGGGAAACAGACTAAGGTCATATAATGATGTTAAGGTCATATAATGATAAGCAGTTCTTCAATACAACATTTCGGAATGAGTATCTCGAAATCTACGGTTCACAAAGCTATCAGACGTTTTGAAGAAATTGGTGTTAAAAATCATCCAAAAACAGGGAGATCAGCAACAACAACAAATCCTGAAAAATCATTGGATGTTTTGCAATCTTTTGTTTGGAAAATCCACATATTTCCACTCGCAGAACAGCTCAAGAACATCAAATAGATCAGAAGTCGGTGTGTAAAATATTAAAACAGAATAAGTTCCATATAAAATTCATCTAGTGCAAGAGCTAAATGAAGATGATTTTGATCGATGTTTAGAGTTTTGTGAATTAATAATGGAAAAAAATAGATGCAGAACCTGATTTTGTTTACATTATTTTTTAGACGAAGTAATGTTTCAACTTAACGTCACTCGACATAATTGTAGATTTTGATCGGATATAAATCCTCATTGGACACTGGAATTTCATACTCAATATCAGCAGAAAGTAAACATTTGGGCAGGCATCTTAATACTTTGATAGGTCCACATTCTTTATTGAAGGGAATTTAAATGCTGCAATATACGAGGATATATTGAGAAACAAATAGTTCCTGCTATAAAGGGCCATAGTTGATGAAAAGAGAACTTAGTTCCAATAGGTGCTGTGTTACATTATGGAAGAAATGTCCATTACTATTTAAATGAAGTCTTCGTTGAACGATGGATAGAGAGGAGAACTCCAATTGAGTGGACAGCTCGATCGCCAGATCTCTCACCTCTCGATTATTTTCTGAGACTATCTGAAAAGTAAAGTTTATACGACAAAATTACAAAATATACATGATTTACGTCGATTCCTTGAAGCTGCGCTCATTCCCAAGGATTATATCAGGAACGCTGTTTCAAGATTTTACAATCGGCTAGCACACTGTCAAACAGTGAATGGTAAACATTTTGAAAATTTATTATAAATTTGTATTATAAATTTGAAGATAGATCATCCTCCTTGCCTTAGTTGGCTGGATCATCCTCCGACCTTGCCTTAGTTGGCTGGATCATCCTTCGACCTTGTCTTCGGGTGTCTATTACTTCTTATTGTAAAATACTCAATAACTTTGAAACGATTGATCCAAAATGAATAAAATTATAGTGCTTTGAAAAGATATTAAAAAAGACTAAGAATATGCAATAAAAAAATAGGATATTCTATTTTAAAAATTCAAGATGACTTTGATTTCAACTGACTTGGCACCTCAACGAGCCAGCCAGGGTGATGAGACTATTGAATAGATCTTTTTAAATCCTACAACTTTCATTTGAAACATTTTTTTCTATGAAACTTATATATTTTTTGAGATTTTTCAGGATTTCCATACTTTTCCTTAGCCTGTATACACACACACACACACACACACACACACACACGCGCGCGCGCGCGCGCGCACAATATATATTGTATATATACACAAGATGTAGAAAAACTTCTTAAATATATTGAAAAGTAATCATTTTTGAGAAAATATTTTATACAAAAGTTGTAGGGTTGAAAATTATCAATTTGATTTGGATGGCATCACCAAGGTCAAGTCGAGGTCAAATCGATTTTTTTAAACAAAAACCCTATTTTTTATTTTAGAATCTAATAGCTGAGGTCGGGAGCTTCCCAAAACACTATAATAAAGTTTTTTAATCGATAATTTTCAAGTTATGAAAGTTGAAAGTTACGGAATCGCCGGCATTAGCATTATCTAAGATATTACGTAGAGAGATTGCCCGAGATTGGATTTGTGAGTTATGTATTTGCCCGAGAATGTCTGTATCTCTATCTCCTTCTCCCTCCTATTCTTTCCTTCTCCTTCCTCCTCTCTCCTTTCCTACTCTTTTCCATTCTCTCTCCCTCCTTCTTACCTTTTCAACAAAACTGGAGACTACATAAGCTAGAGATTTCTCCGTTCAAGTTCACTTTTTCTGTGATCTGCGATGAGAAGATATACTTTTTTGTGATATCCCGTTCTGAGATTATTTATCACCACATAATTATCTTTGTTTATAAAGTATTTATTTAAAATATTTTATAATGCTTACTGAACAGGAGCGTATATCCCTTTTAATGATGCGAGGATAGGGTAATCGTAGGAGGTCTTACGCACATGTGATAGAACGTATTGAAGAAATGAATTTTGTAAAAGACTATAATAGATAGACCAGCAATAGCGACAAATCCTGATAAAAGATTGAATTTTATAGTCTTTTATCGAAGATTCGCGTAATTCAATTCGCAAAGTTACACAATAATACGATCCTGTGTCAGTTCATAAAATTCTAAAAAAGGAGAAATTTCATATTTATTCCATATCCATCTGGCGCAGGAATTATATGAAGATGATTTTGATCGTCGCATTGAATTTTATCAAAATATGATGTTAAATATAGATAAAAATCTTATTTGTAGTCAACATTATTTTTTCACATGAAACTATTTTTGAGTTAATCGGAAATGTAAATCGACATAATTGCAGATATTGGAGCGATGAAAATCCTTATTGGATGTACAAGGCACATACTCAGAATCAGCAAAAAATCAACGTATGGGTTGGAATTTTAAATGAAGCCATTATTGGACTTTTCTTTATTGAAAGTAATTTAAACGCTGACAATTAGCCATGCTGCAAGATGAAATAGTTCCGGCAATCCGAAACATCGCTCGTCAAAACTTCACATTTGGTTCCAGCAAGATGGGGGCGCCACCTCATTATGGTTTACGAGTACGCCAATAATTGAATAAAGTTTTTCCGAATAGATGGATAGGAAGAAGGGGTTACATTGAATGGCCAGCATGCCTGATCTAAATCCACTCGACTTTTTTGTGGCGATATTTAAAGGGAAAAATTTATAAACTAAACCTCGAAATAATTATAATTTAATAAATTTTAATGATTTACGATCAACGAATAATAAAATGAATTTAGAATCATGTGAATTCTGTAGAAATGCAGTCTTAGTTTTTATAATCATTTAGCACATTGCGAGACTGCGAAGAGACACCAATTTGAGTATTTGCTATAATATATGTAATATTCTTTTAACCCTAGCTCGCCATACTGAGATATGACGTATTTAATACGATTTTTCACATTACAATTCAGACTTTAACTTTTTATGATGTAATTTAAGAATAAAATATTTTTTGTTTCATCTTTGTTCTTGTCTTACTCTAGAGATATCAATTTTGTGATAAGTTAATAATATTTTCTATTCAGAGATATAACTTGACGAAGTTCCAGATCCCGGGGTCTAGTCGAGAAAATAAAAACTGTAGATAAGGCGAGCTAGATTAAAGGAATGACAAATGCTCAAACGAATGACAGTTGATTTTTTATTGATCTTTTAGAAATAAAGACCATTGTCTTTATTTCTAAAAGATTGATTGAAAAGTCGCTTGCGTAAGACTCCTATGACCACCCCTTCCTCGCATCAAAAGGGATACGAGCACTTTAGCTTAGGTAATGCTAATGCCACAGCAATTCCGTAACTTTCAACTCTCACAACTTGAAAAGTACTAATTAAAATGAGGCTTTATTATAGTGTTTTGGAAAGTTCCCGATCTCAGCTATTAGATTCTAAAATAAAAAATAGGATGTTTCGTTTAAAAAAAATCGATTTGATCTTGATTTGATCTTGATTTGACGCCATCCAAGGTTAACTTAATAAGGTCAATCGATAAATCAATAGATCATTTTTAATCCTACAAAATTTTATATAAAACATTTTTCTTAAAAATGATTACTTTTCAAGATATTTAAGAGGTCCAGGACTTTTTCTACATCCTGTACATAAATTTGTTCGCATTGCATGTTTCAATACTCGTAAAAAATTTTTCATACATTAATATGTATAATAGAAATAACAATAGTAATATGATAACATAAAAAATAATTAAAGGGATAATTTTCATATTATTCGTTTTAGATTTATATGTACATATTCATACATGAAAAATTTTTTACCGGGCATACTCTTACTTATTCTTACCCGCTTTTGCTATTATAGGAACAGATGAGAGCATGTTGAAACATACGACGTATATTTATTATATTATAGTATTTATTATTTATGATTTTCAAAAAATATATCTAAAAAAATGAAAATCTTCTATAGATACGTTCTAGAAATCCAGAACACTGATTGAATTCTAGTCCAGAAATGAGTGCTAATTAGAAAAATCCATTTTTAAATAAAGAAAAATTAAATTAATGTGTAACAACAAATTGATAAAGATTTATTTGTTAGAGATTAAATTGGATGCAGAATTGGTAATAGAGAAACTGTTTTTAATAACTATATTTTTATTATATTTATTTGCATAATTTATAGAGTTAGTTGCGAAATACTATACAGAAAAAATTTTCGACGTGAGAACAACTTCACCTTCTTTAGAAAATACTGGAAATCTTTCAATTGCATTCGCAACGTTCGCAACGTTCTTATCCAGGAATAAATTACTCAAACTACGTGAGTTGTTCCATAAATCCGGGAAATCTTTATGAGTAAATCTTTTTGACGTGATATCTGGAAAGTATCAGTCTTCAAATTCTTCCAGGTCAAATCATTTCAATCAAAATTGATGCGTTGTTCACATTTGATAGTTGTCTAAAGCGAGTGAGAAATTAAGTAGTATAAAAATATATTCCGCGTTTAAAAAACGAATTTCATACAAAATTAAGTGGATGAGGAATAAAATGCATGAGGAATCAATTTGAAGTTTTCGTACGCGCCAACAATACGCGAAATTTTTCACTCGCTTAAAATGACTACCAAACAACAACGCATCAAATCTGGTTGACATTTAGAAGGGTTTAAAGAATTTTCAATTATCACATCATTAAATAAATTGTTACATCATTTTATAAAAATTTACTAGACTTATCGAATGACCCTCGTATTTTAACAGTAATACCGTACCATCATCTCCTACAATTGTACAGGTTAAAATAATATAATGAAGTATTAAGAAAACATAAACAAAATATACTCCTGACATAAACAAAATATACTCCTTTATATAATGTAAAAATGATTTTAGACACCAGGAAATTATTTCAGAATACAAATCGTCCTGCACAGATACAATCATCTCCCATATAGAAAAATTGCAGAATGATTTCACTAAAACATTGCAATATTGCATGGTGGTTCAGCAACGAAACGTTGCTGAATCATTGCTGCAAGATTCCAAAAAATGTTAAAATGTCCGCTTTTTGTAATATTGCAACGAAAAGTTCCAGCAATATTGCAATATAATGTATTTGGATACATTTTTTATGAAAACTCTAAAATGAAAATTATTTTCTGTACATTTATATCTCACTAACTTCAATTTTCCTACAAATCGCATTTCTAGTGATATGTGCTTTTCAAAAGCAATTTTTAATGATAAAACCATAAAATATTTCAATAAATGTATTAATTCTGAATGATAAATTTATTCCCAAGGATAAAGCATGTGTGTACCTCGAGCAAATATTATCAATCATAAATATTATCCACATTAACATAATATAATCGCTTGCTAAATTAATCTTGAATTAAGTTAATTGCAGTGATTCTTTTCAATTCAAAGCCACTCCGAGTCAATTGAAATCGATTACGGTATGAAATTTGTCAATAAAGTTCGGGCGCTGGTTTATTCCGCATGCACATTGGACATAAATATATCATCGATCACATAATTAATATTTCGATAAATCGTTTTCAACAGCTTAATTATTTATCCTCTTAACCGATAATGATGCGTTGATTATATCCAAATTCAATATTATACAATTTGATTTCATATTCAAAATAAATATAATTTAGCTAATGACTGTCAAATGGCTGTCAAATAATAGATTAATAAATTTTTTATTTGAAATATAAAAATGGATTATATTAATTATTATATCATAAAAACGACTGTTAAACTAAAAGACTATATAAATATTATAAAAAATTAAATTTTTATAATATTATAGTAACAATTAAAGAATTACAGTTTTGTAATGTTTCTGGATATTACTGACATATTGCAAGCATTATAAATTTACATTTCTGTAATATTTCTGCAATGTTACATTGCAATCTGCAATATTGTAACATTGCAGCAATATTGCTTCAATGTTCTTCTGTGCTGTATGAGTTACTGCAATCACCTCAAATTTATTTTTGATTTTCTAGATTCTTAATTATATTGAGAAGCAAACTTCATTAACTGTTGAAAGTTGGTCACGTTCATCAAACTCAACTGTTGCGGAGCGGATCCGTGAGCACTCGCAACTATTGGTGTATTCTTCTAGTCATCCAATAGCAGTGAGCGCTCACGGATTTGCTTCGCAACAATTGAATCTGCTGAACGCGATTATTATGTGAAAGCGACCTATCGGATTTCATTAAAATGACATGTTGAAGGTCTTCTTATTCCAACTCAAGCAATGGCAACTTTAATTCTCTGTCAAAAATTAATACTCTTTGAAAAAAATTAATGTATCAAATGAAAAATTAAAACCCAGTTGCTACAATCTTAACTAATCAAGTTAAGTTCTATCAAATTAAAAAATAAAATATAAATGGTATTGTCTCTTGTTATTTATTTAACTCTAATGATATCATTCATATAAAAGATTTGATATCAATAAAATTGACGCCAAGTTAAATTCCATAATTCGGATATCAAATTATAAATAAAATATTATATAAATAATTAATTTTAATAATAGGTACATTCCTTTAAAATATTTGATATCAAGAACTAGCGCAAAGTTAAATCCCATTTCTTTATACCATGCCAAATTAAATAAATAATAAATAATAATCTAATGATATGTATCAGTTGTATGAAGAATTGATATCAACAACTGCGGTGCCAAATTAAATTTTACCATCAAAATCAAAAGTAAAACCCAAATAATATTATCTTTATTATTATTTACTTAATCCAAATGGTCTTTAATTTTTATGAAATGAAATTTAAGTATACGTATATCTTATTGAAGGATCTTCCTATTCCAATCCAAATAGTTTAAATTCCTCTTACATGAAATTATTATATCACAATTCATTCAAAGACATTTTCTCTTTCAACTAAAGTGATTATGTAATTCTCCTTCAAAATATTATACAAAACATTACCACAAAATTGCATTACCTTGCTCAATTTAAGAGTTATCACAAAAAATTAAAGAGTTAATCGTATAAAACGAAAAAATTTAATTTAAATAGAAAAATTTTTCTTCTTACTCGATCTAGCAGCGCCAAGTGTTTTTGCATGAAAAATTTTTCTATTTAAATTAAATTTTTTCGTTTTACATGGTTAACTCTTTAATTTTTTGTGACACTTAAATTAACACAATTTTGTGATAATGTTTTGTATAATATTTTGAAGGAGAATTAAATAATCAGTTTTTTTTTTAGTTAGAAGGGAAAATGTCTTGAATGAAATAATAATTTCATGTAAGAGGAATTTAAACCATTTGAATTGGAATAGGAAGATCCTTCTATAAGATATACGTATACTTAGATTTCATTTCATAAAAATTAAAGATAGTATCACTTTTGGATTATGTAAATAATAATAAAGATAGTACCACTTGGGTTTTACTTTTGATTTTAATGGTAAAATTTAATTTGGCGCCACAGTTGTTGATATTAATTCTTTTAAATGATCATTAAATTAATATTCATTATTTATTTAATGGCATGGTATAAAGAAATGGGATTTAACTTTGCGCTAGTTCTTGATAACAAATCTTTTAAAAGAATGGTACATACCATTAAAATTAATATTATTTATATAATTTGATATCCGAATTATATGGAATTTAACTTAGCGCCAATTTTGTTGATATTAAATTTTTTATACGATACATATCATTAAAATTAAGTAAATAAGAGACAATACAATTTGTGTTTTACTTTTTAATTTGATAGAATTTAACTTTATTTTATTATTATTTTTATTTTATTTTTTTTATTTAATTAGTTAAGATTGTAACATCTGGGTTTTACTTTTTCATTTGATACATTAATTTTTCTCGAAGAGTATTAATTTTTGACAGAGAATTAAAGTTGCTATTACTTAGGTTGGATTAAGAAAATCTTCAATAAGGATATCTTTGAAGAAAAATTAAAATTGCTGCAAAATTCAAAAACGTCTGATACAGAACCGACAGAATTGTTACTGAAAACTTCAAAGTTTCTATCTGTGGATGTATATCGCCATACATTTATCGGAAAATGTATTAGGTAATAATCTCCATTGCGTATTGACACATTTCTTTTGTCAGTACATGCATACGATTTATGTAACACACCTGAATGTGATTACGATACGTTTTGAAAAATTTCTTTAACATTCTGCAAACATGAGATATTGGATGTATTTTTATAGATTTTCGAACGTCACGCATTCTCTTTTTAAGATAGAAATACGTTTTGTGGTTAACAATCTATTCTTCCTCGTAATTACGATTAATACTCTGTACAAATTTATACATATATATTTCCGGATTTTGAATTACTGTGCAATTCACTGCGTTTACCATGACTCTCTTAGAAAAATGCGAAGAACTTATTTTCACTTGCCAGATTTAAGACACAGCTATATTGCAAAGTGTATAAGAATGCAGACGTACCAACAAGCAAGTGCGATTCAATATAGCAGAATATCATCAACAAATAAACTATGATAAGATGAAAATTATAATTGTATATGAAATATGTATATGAAATATATAATTGTATATATATATATATAATTGTATATGAAATATATATACATACGCACGCACTCTCTTTCTCTCCCCAGATCCTTGGAGAGAGATCCTTATAAGAAAGAAAATAGTTTTTCCTTCAGTTGCCATACATATTGCTACAGTATCTATTTATAAGAGTTGGGAATTATTGCCTGAGCATTGCTATCAAGTTGCTCATAATCGTTAACAATAAAAATCGGCGATCTAAGTCGCGTCCGGATATGCTAGTACTGAAAATCTATAGTGCACGTTATGTATACTGTAGATTTTCAGTAGTGGCAGTGCATATCCGAACACGGTCCTAATAGACAAAATCAGAAGTTTTTCTTCAATATTCAGGATAATTTAAATAACATACTTACTATCTTTCTAATAAGATCTTTTTCTTATAAAATACAATATTTAATGTACGGAGACCATACGTCCTTTATTTTAAATAGTCCTTTAGATTTATTTATATTTTTAGATTTATTTCAAAACTCAATTTTGTCTTTTATCTTCCAATATTGTCCTTTATTATCCTTTAGTTTGACATTATGAAAAATTTTTTTCTAACTAGTTCCAATGTTTAATGTTATATTAATGAGCAAATTTTTACTGAAAATGTTTTATGCATATAAGTACAATTTGTTAATTACATTTGTTAATTTTTTAAATGAAATTTATTCAAACTAGATTTTATTTTTTATGATTTCAAACCTTTTTTTGTTCTACTTCCTATACATTCGAATCAGTTTCAAACTATTAGAAATTTACATATTATCTCAATTCGATTATACTGTGCATAAAATTTAATAATACATAGATTCTTGACAATCACATTGTTTGAAAACATGTCAGAACAAAGCTCTAAAAATTTTTGAATTTATCCTTTATTTAAAAAAAAAATATGGTCACCGTATTTATATTAACTTTCGCATTCAAAAACAAATATTAGTATTGGATTCAGATAGAAATAAGATAGTTTAGCATCAATTATGTTTTATATTAATATCTATGTAATAATTCATATTTATATTTTATTATTAATATTTGTTAATGTTAAAAGAATATTGCTAGCGAAAATTGAATTGAATCATTTTCTATCAAATGCAATTCAATTTCTGTGTCTGTGTGTCTCATATATATATATTTAATTTCTGTTATTAATCTATTACCATATCTATATCATGTAATACTACATGGGCTGAAAAGTCCATGGGATTTTTAATGAAAACAAGCGTTTTTTGGACAAAATTATATTTATTTCTCAACATAGTTGCCTTCGAGAACAATACACTTGGTATAGCGATTTTCCAACATTTCGATAGTACGAAACGTCTAAGCCTTCGAAATACGCCTCGGTTTCCGCGATGACTTCCTCATTCGATATGAATCTCTTTCCCTGGAGCCACCTTGAGGTTTGGGAACAGATAATAGTTGCTGGGGGCCAAGTCTGGAGAATGGGTGAGCAACCAGTTCGAATCGTAATTGGTCCAATTTGGCCATCGCTTTCAAGGACGTGTGTGACGGTGCGTTATCGTGATGGTACAGAACGAAGGCGAAAGTAGCGCCACTTAAACGACTGTAGCTTGTAAACGAATGAACGAAATGTCATGAAACTTGATAAACTACATAAACTAATGACAGATGAACCTCGAAATGAATCATGTTCATTTTCTAGTGACACCACGTATTGAAAAATCCCGGGACTTTTCAGCCCATGTAGTAATGTACTGTAAATTTTATAGAGCTATATTTTATAGAGTAGTTAGCAAATACCAAATTATATGTAATGTATCTGTTAATTGTAATTTCTTATTCAATTATACAACGGTAATATGTTATATATTACAGTTGTATTGCTGAATGAATAGGAAATTACAACTAATAGGTACATGACATATAATTTGATGTTTGCTAGAATTGTTGACGAAAAAAATTATACGTGACTTTAATCAACTTCTGATTAATTTAATTGATCGATTACTCCAATCACACACACACATACATACACACACACACACGCGCGCGCGCGCGCGCACGCACACACAAAATATCAATGTTATCAAATGTACAAACTTATATTATTTTTTTATAGCAATTTCTGTGCCGGTGCCAGTGCAAGAAATTGTACTTTCTGTTATATCTGGGTATCTACCCGGATATGTAATACCCAGATATAACGATGACGTGAGACATCTCATATTTGTAGAGTATCCATATATGGGATACTTTACAGATGCTGCACCACAATTTATAAGTTACAAAAAAATAATATTAATATTTACTAAAATTTTAATATATGTATATATTATAACTATGTTCCATTTTTACTATTAACTCTGAAGATGTACAATTTATGTGCACTATAGATTGTCAGCACTGGCAATGAATTTTGAAACACAGCTTATGTAAAGTAGAATTTTAATTTTATTTAATAGAATGTTTGTATATGCTGATATTTGAAACTTTATAATGTTAAATATCTGTTGTATAATACATATTATAGTTAGCAAGAAATACTTGGTGCAAAAATTTAGATATTTTTTATAATTTAAAGAATTACGTAGGCTTTCTCAATATTGAACAATTAAAGAAATAAATGGAAAATTGGAGGCAATGCGATCCTAAGTGCGCAAATATATTATAATAATATAATATAATTTAACAATTGATTTCCATTGATCTATTTAATATTTGATTTCAAATATAAAAGAATTATTCATATACATATTAAATTCATGCATATTTAAGTTGGGTGTAATATGTATGAATAATTTTTTTTATATTTAAAATGAAATATTAAATGGATCGAATATGGATAAATAATTTTTTTACATCTGAAATTAATTATTAAATGTAATTAATTATTAAATTATATTATACAATATTATTATATTTGCTTATACTAAGTAATACGTTGACTTCTACTTCTCTTTTATTCCTCTTCTTTAATTTATTGGATTTTTTTGTAATACGCATGCAATAAGTTTTTAAAATTTCATTTTATACAGAATTGACAAACGGAACATCGTCGACATTATCGCCAACATCGTCGAGAGCGACGACAGCAACAACAATAACAATAACATCATCAACAACAACAACAACAACAACATCAACAACAGAAGCTACAATAACAACAACAACAACAATAACAACAGTCATCACCATCTTTCTCGTCATCGCCTTATCATATAAATAGGACCGTGGAAGAGATGACAATAAAATTCAAATATTTTTTATAAATTAAATATTTTTAGATACGCGCACACACACACACACATACACACACATTTTTTAATAAAAAATAAATATTAATATTAAAATAATAATAGAATTATTCTCTCTTCCTCCTGCAGTTTTCTCCTTAATTTTGATATAAAAATATAAATAAATATATCATATACATATATAAAATAATAAAATTTTAAGATTAAATAAACTTTTTAGTGCATTAAAATATTTTTAATTAAAATCTGTTTTAATAATTTACTAATTTAACTTCCTTCATACATTACATACCCAAATGTTGATTAATTAATTCAATGTTTAATTTAGTTTATACTGTGCTTTCATTATAAAATATTAGTTTTTTATTTCGCTATTTTTATTTATGTGTTGAGATAAAAAGCCACTCTCCTGATACTGAAATTATTTTTACAAACTAAACAACTTTTAAATAGAAACTGAAATTGACGAATGCGTTCGGGAAGACAATATCGCTATTTTTATTATTCCGTCTTCATTGTTTCGTTATTTATTAGATGTAAAACAAGAATGTTAAAAAAAAGATAAAATAAAGTAATTGATTTCATCTAATTTCATATGACATAATTATAAATACTATATAATTATAAATACTTTAACTCATGATTCCAATTTTTGTCGCTTTTCAACAAAGATCCGATTTGAATTTTTTACTACTCACTGACATAATGAAGATTTAATAAATTAATTTATTTATATTGCGTCCAATCTCTGATATGGTTTTAGTAATTTTATCTACATTCTTTCTAACATTTGACTATATTTTGATTGTTGGTTTAAAAATTTTAAAAGTACACATATAAATTCAATAATTATATAAAAATATATTCACCCTAATATGTTTATTAATAACTTTATTTCAGAAAAAATATGTAAAAAAAGGAAAAAAAACAGGATTAGAACGTAAGAACTCCAACATACTGATCTCGCACCTTACGCATACGACCACATGGACTGTGTTTATAAATGCAGTATATAATTCCCATAAAAAATCGTAAATAATTAATATTTCATAAACTATTGCGTTTTGAAATTATTTTTGCTATTATACGTTAATGGGAAGGGTATATAATTACTACAATGTATTGAAACATATATCTCGAATGCCCTCCGCTTCTTATATTGATACACACTAAACGCCCGACATCGTTGAGAAAGCATTTTCGGTCTTCGGTCGTTTCTACCAAGCGCGACAGATCGAAAGAAAGTTTTTTTTCAAGAGGTTGTCTCATGCTGTCTAGTTCGCTCGGCCACTCTCGGCACGCCGAAGGCGAGATTTTTTTTAATGTCATAAAGAAAGAAAAAGAAACTCATTATCTTTCTTTCAATTCAATGTGAAGAATTTTCCTATGATTAGCAATCAAAAAAAAGAAAAAAACGAAAGACTGGAGAATAGAGACATATCGATTTATTAAGATGCTCATCAGTGGGGATCCTCCGGCTGTGCGAAGTTGATAATGTTTCTTCATCACTGACTCTAAATCTTTAAATCTTCTCTAGCTAAATATGCTAGCCAAATATGCAAGGTTGATGGAATTTCGCACTGCTTCTAAACTCTGAGTTTTAAAGTGTTGGCCGGTTAAGAAAATAAGAGTCCAGCAGAACTAGGGTTATTATAGTAATCTTCCTCGATTAACAGCGCACTGATTGATGGATAGGTCTGTAGTTAATTAGGTAATGGGATCTATTTCTTGCTTTCTAATGGTCAAGTGGAAGAGGATATTGATCGGAATTTGTAGCGTGGAAGTGTCATCCTTAATTTTACGATTTTAAAATTTATTAAAAAAAGCGCAAATGCAGTACGTCGAGGAAGCGTATGTGTAACGTCGGCACGAGACCATTCAGAATCTATCCCTGAACGTCGCGTGTCGCTTCTTAGATTTTGTGATCTCGGACTCGTGAGAATCATCCGCGACTTGATCGTTAAAAAGTATTTTGGCGCCAGTTTTATGCTTCCAATGATATATTTATTATTATTTTAATCGCAATGTCCGAGGGACACAAACTTGGTATCCTTTTGATCCCGCCGTTCGTGCACCGATTTTTAGTTTATCTCGGAGCGACATTTACGAGGAGATACTGGATTCTTCGTTTAATTTTTAGTTTGGGAAAAGAAATTTTTTAGTCTTCTCTAAGCTATAACGCTGAACTTGTGCATTATTCGCAGCTGTCTTTTTATTTCAACGAATTCCAGATCTCGAAAGAAAAGAGTCGTGAGAGTCAACTGGAGGTAACATATATTTATGCATTATTTTTCTATTCCACTAAGAAGGGAAAAATTTTTTTTTCCAAAAAGTCATAGCATTTTGTATAATCCTTCATAAACGTTTCATCATATTGTACATATTGTACATATACATATTGTATATATAAGTATATAGGTAAGTTACAATAATCTCTTGATGTTTCGAAATCGTGTTTTGTCATTCAAAAATAACCTTTTTTAACATTTTTCATAAACATTTGCAATTAAATTTAAACAAAAAATTTTGTTCCTATGCGCTAGTCTTTTGTAATATATCTCTTCTCTGATTTCGAACTTACAGGGCATTTTACTTCCAAAATCTTCTCCTATTGCGTCAGGAGAAGCATCAATTATAGGAAAATTAGGATTTAATTCAGTAATCCAGTGCGATGCAATCGAGTTTGCAAATTTGTTTCCAATATCTTTAATAGTTCTTATCTTTAATAATTTAATCCAGTTCTAAGTTCTTCCTCTTTCCATTGCATCGGTATCTCTTATTTTAAGAGTACTAATTATTTCTTCAACTAAAGTGCCTTGTGGTTTCTTACAATTTCGTAAATTCGAGATGTTGTTATTCTGTTATATCTTAATTCTTTTCACATTATAGATTGATTTTTATCTATTTATCCTTCGCAATATCTTCCAAAGACCATTTCGATACTTGCAAAGCTTAAAAAATTATCTGCGTCTTTATATGTATTAGTATTATAAAATCTTTGTTTGATTTGAATTGTATAAAGTATCTTGAGAGTTGGCAGACAAATTTTATCTTTTCTATTTCGTGCAATCTGCAAAAATCCATCATTGTTTGGAAGGAACAGACTTTGATGGTAATAAATCTTTTGCTCTCATGCTTTTGACATTAGCTCCAATTTGTGCCAGGTTTCTTCCAATAACAAATAGTTGCAATTGATTCAATCTCTTTGCTTTGACAATGAACCCACATCAGAAATGCGATGGCATGTTTACAACCACCTGAAATATTGCATAGTTAATATATTTACTATTTCTTATTAATATTAGGTGTGGGAAAAAGTTCGTGGGGTTTTTCCCGTTAGATGTAATAAGAAAAACGCCATGAACTTTTTCCCACACCTAATATTAATTTCAATATATCTGCTGAAACTGCACAGTCATTATATTTAACATATTCGATTTTTTCATTTTCCTTGTCGATGAAAATCGATACCGAATACAGTTTGCTGTTGATTCTATACACACTTTCCCTTGAATGTAACAGAAACCTTCTCGCTTTAATTCTACAAATCCAACTGCAGAATCTCAGTATTTTTCACCTTCAGCTCTACAAAATGTATTGGCAAAATAGAGTACATAATAAAGTTAGTATACAAGGTTAGAATTTCACTGTATGAAATAAATATGTTTTATTATATATAATATGTATTATTTAATGTATGCCGTTTCATTATATAACCTATGCATATCTATTTAATAAATACATATATGTTGCATATATTATACTTACTTTTTAGATTTTACACTGCGGGTTTCTGCAATGTCAAACACTTTACTTTGAGAAAAAAAATCGGGAACCATTAATACAGTTTCTTTAGGAAAGTTATCCAACTGTGCTTGAACGAAACCGATTTAATTTTTTTCGAGATATAATTACCGACATTGCAAATATAAATAATAATTGTAAATAATAATTGTAATTACTTCAAGAAAATCAACTGGTTATCTCGTAAAATATTTGGAAGTACCGAATTCTGACGTCATATATGGTCTCAGCCAATCATAGAGCGTTTCTACAAGCATTTTATTAATTTTTAACAACATTATTTATGCTTAAACTCTTATGTCTATATTATAAATTGTTTTAATTCAATATAATAATATTAGGTGTACAACTTTGCTTCCGCCGTTTTTTTTCCGAAATTCGAGGCTTTATTGTAAAAAACTGGTTATACATTTATGATTCAAAGTATTGTCCATCGCTGGCCTACTTTCTCCCATCTTTCGGGTAGCGTACGAATCCCGCGTCGAAAAAACTGGTCATCTTTTGAGGTTATCCACGAATCGATCCAATTTTTTACTTCTTCATAAGACCGTAAGTGCTGGTCAGCCAGACCGTGTGCCATTGAACGAAATAAGTGATAGTCAGAGGGAGCAACGTCTGGAGAATACGGCGGGGTAGGACTTTCCATTTCAACGTTTCCAAGTATGTCTTGACCACTTTCGCAACATGGGGTCGAGCATTGTCATGCTGCAAAATCACTTTATCGTGTCTCTCGTTGTATTGCGGCCGTTTGTCTTTCAATGCTCGGCTCAAACGCATCAATTGCGTTCGATACCGATCGCCTGTGATTGTTTCAGTTGGTTTTAACAGTTCATAATACACTACGCCGAGCTGATCCCACCAAATACAGAGCATGACCTTGGACGTCAAAATCACCGTTCTTGAAGCGTTGAAACCACTCACGACACGTTCTTTCACTAATAGCGGCCTCACCATAAGTATTTGAGAGCATTCGATGAGCCTCAGCCGCAGATTTCTTCATATTGAAGCAAAAAATTAAAACCTCCCGCAAATGACGAGAATTTGGCTCGTAAACTGACATTTTCAATCGAGAATAACTTTATGATGCAGACACAAATCGACTAATGTTTCTATGGAGTTATGTTGACAGATGCCCAAGTTTATTGTATGATGTCTATGATTTATTTATTTCGACCACCACTTACCGCTAAAGCCATCTATAGGAAAACGGCGGAAGCAAAGTTGTACATCTAATATATAAAAATAATTTTTAAAGAATATTTTATTTTCCAAAATTGAACCCTATTGGCGCAATGTTCATGATCGTGGCTTTATTCCGCCGATTTTGCCGTTTTCTGTTGCACAAATTTATTGACTAAAGCACAAACTCTTGCATAATACATAATGCATAGCACATAAGGGAATCAACCAATCGACATTCTTCTTTTCTGTGGAATAGGAGGAAAGGAAAGATTCTGATTCGCTTATGCACTATGCGTTATGCGTCATGCAAAAATCTGTGCTGTAATCTTGTTACTTTAGCAGATTCCGCTTGCGTGTACATGCACTGGCAGGAATGGTGTTCCTCAGAAAGCAGAATTTTATTTCGTATTGATGATAGCAAAGCCGATGAAAGCCAAATTCTGTTTTTTGACTGGTTGCAATGCGTCATACGATTCACATCGGATTCAATGTGAATCCAGAGAATCGATTCTATATCTTGAAAGGAAATGAAAATTACAAAAGTGAGCGAATTTACTAGAATATTAATAATTTCATTGATCAATCTAGTAAATTTGTTCACTTTCGTAATTTTCCTTGTTGAAAATACAGAATTGACTCTCAGCAATTGATCTGAAGGAATTTATTTTGCTATGTCCCATTGAGCGAAATTTGCAAATGTGGAATCAATGCGAACCGCTATTCCGGTAGATCTAAACTATTGGGTCGTCCGAAAAGTTCGTGCCGACTAATCTACATAATTTAATAAATGTATACTAAAATTTAAATCTTCTGCGTTTTAATTTTCCGGACAACCCAATAAATAAAGCAGAGAAAATTTTACTGCAGTGTCTGCAATGTATGCTTGCATCGCAATATTTTGTCGGTGTGACCAACTTCTTAACGTGAATAGTTATTTCAATGACTAATCATGGTTCATGAGACAGAGCGACTTTTTTTGTCAAACTTTTACTTATTTTTATGCAAAAACGCATCGATGTGCTCACAGTTTCTCAACGATATTTAGATAATCTAGACATTTAATTACATGAAAATACATCGACTAGTATTTTATTAAAAGTATTTTTATCAATATTTGATTTGAGGCCAGAAAACCCAATATTATATAGCTTTAGCCACAATCACACTTATTCAATTCATCCGCGATCGCGTAAGGTAAGTAATAATAATAACAATAACGTCAACAACTTCAACTTATAATCTCTGCAGTGTAGAATATGCAAAATGTGCAGAACTGTCGCAGTGCTAGCAACGCTGATCAGGTTGCTATAGTTCCTACTCATTCTAATGAGCACATTGCAGTGAGTAGGAGGCTATGATGGGAGCATGTTGGAGCATACGACGCGACAACCTCATGTGTGATGTGACCATGCATTGTTAACACCTCATTTGCCTCTTGCGCCAAAAATTCCAAAAGGACATTACCCCCACTCCGTAGTGGCGATGATGACAATGACGTTTCATAATTTTTTCTTAATTTCTTAATAAAAGTTCAGATTCGTGTTTTGCATTACATCTTCGTCCGTAGAGCACGTAGAGAAAAAATAAAAACACTTTAATTGCATACCTAACGGTTGTAATCGATTGAGCACACTTAGAACTCGATCGGTTTAACTCTTATTGAGATCCGATAATCTCGATCTTGCGCAACTTGCCGGTTCACATAAAGTAGCCACGGTGTCGCTGCGCGTAGTTTAACGCCAAGACACTATCAGTGTCTCCAGATATATATAAAAATTATAGCATGTACTATCTCAGCTTTTTTATGTTTAGAAATATTTAATTAAATATATCTGTATAATAAATAAATACCATTGTTATATATGTATATGTATATGTATGTATAATTGTTAATATTTTTATCCTATAAGATAATTCAATTTCACAATATAATAAAATACTCTTATTAAAATATTTTGTTTGCTATTTATACTAATATGTATGTTCATATGCTTTAAAATTTGTTTATTTTTTGTATAATTCTTCGGAATAAAAATATTATGAAGTGTTGTAGCGTCCCTGTTTTTGACGGACGCAAAGAAATGCATGTAATTTATGTACATATTTATTAAAATAATTTTTTGTGTATAAATAGATATTACTGACGTTTCTTTCGAATATTATCTAAGGAACACACAAAAGAAAAGTCCACAAACAGTCAAAATTATATTAAAATGATTTTATTTATAGCGTCATTAAACGATCAAATTATGTAAGATCATCATTTTAACCTTCTCTTGAATTGGTTTGTTCTTTGAGTAATAATGATAATAAGCTAGTTCTTATAATAAATAATCTATTTTATATTGATCTTCGTGCGTAGAATCGGAGAATGAAATTCATATCAAATGGATAGTTTCAACCATTGCCTATTTTCCTATTGATGACTATAGAACGAAAAGACGTGATGTGCCATAGAATCCGCCCAAGCTTGCGCTTATTGTAGCATAATATCGTATGAGTGCATTTCACTTGATGTTTGCAACGCTCGGAAGCATTATTTCATCTTTGTTTAACATTTAATAAGAAGATTGAAATATTGCTCGCGAGCGTTGCGAACACAAAATGAAAGACACTGTAAGAAAACATCACTCGAGTTGTCATTCCACATGTTTTATCCCTGTTGTTCATCCAGTTTTAAAGCCCGTTCTACAATCAATTGTATGTCCGGAATCGGGCGTCGCACTGGATTGTCGGCTATCGAATGAAATCGGATGAAATCGCAAGTCGGCTGTCGTTGTCGGAATAGAAGATGGTCAATTCCTATCTTTTTCGACTACGACTAGATGAAACATAACCTTCGGACACATTTGTGTATAGATAAATAGATATTTTTATACGGATATATGAACATATTTATATTATATTATAAAATCACTGAATATAGATGAAATAATTATTGATTTTCGCGAAATTCATTTGCTTGTATGATAAACGCGATGTGATTTAAAAATATTAGCAAAAAAAGAGATCTGTGGCAAAAAATAACCACAAATTTGAGAAATTGTTATGAATAAATATGTCAGATAAATTTTTTATTTATTAAATTATTATTATTTAATATAAAAATATTTTGTAATTTAATTCTTTTGTATCAAACTTAAGAAATGCCTATAAGAGTTGACACTGAATGAATTAGTCTATAATATATAAATTTATTCAAATTTAATAATTTGAATAATATACGTTTCGATCGTTTTGATTCTTTTCAATATTATAAAACTAAATCAATGCATAGTAATCGTCAAGCAAGTGAAGTCGCATTATTCTACAAGCATATAATTTGCGTCCAAATTAATAATAAATTTGAATTGAATACGTATTCAACGTTTCCTATCCATTCTTTACATTTGTTCCGACCTTCTAACTTCGATCAATGACTCAATTGTAGAATAGCGAGTCGTATTCATGTACATACAACATACGACAAATGACTAGCGACAGCCAACATCGACATATAACTGATTGTAGAACGGGCTTAAGGATAGAGTATAATATTAGGTGATACTTAGGTGGAAATTTAAACATAGCCCTATGGATATGATTGAATTACCGCTACAAATACTTTAAAGCATTTGATTGGTCAATCAGAAGAAAGAATTTTACTATAATAAATGACCAACCAAAAAATTCGAAGCATTTGTAGCGGCAATTCAACCGCATTTCATATACATATATACTTACGTTATATAATAAATTAGAATGTGTACGAGACATAAATAAAAAGATACATAAAAAGATATCGGCATATTTTAATTTATTTTGTATTATATATTTTTAAAATGTAATGATTATGTGTTGTATTATCTGTTTTCAGGAAATGAATATTAGGCCGTGAAATTATACTAATAATATAATCACGGTAAAATAATTTATACGTGCTTACATCAGCTTCTAAATTACTTAAAAATTTTTTAACATTTTGAAATAACACATAGAAATAATGTATATACAATACAAATTTTGATTAATATTGGGAGTACAAATAAGTTTCCGTCGTTTGCAAAAGACGGCGCCACTAATAAACTATAGTTAAAATTGTTTGATGTAAAACGACATATCGTAAGATTGGATATCCAGCAACACCATAACCTTGAAATATTAGCGATTTTGTATCAGCATCATATATTTTTTTACGAAAATGTCGAGTTTTGAGCCGAATAAGCGTCATTTGCGGGAATTTTGATTTACTTCTTTAATTTGAAGAAATCTGCAGCTGAGGCTCATAAATTGCTTGTAGAAGCATATGGTGCCTTAAGTGAGAGAAGTTGTCGTAAGTGGTTTCAAAAGTTTAAGAACTGGTGAATTTGACGTCGAAGACAAAGAACATAGCGGAAAGCCGAAACGAAGACGCGGAATTGGAAGCATTATTGGATGAAAATTCGTGCCAAACGCAAAAAGAACTTGCACTTACATTAGGAGTGACTCAACAATTTTATATTGTTTGAAATCATTGGGAATGATTCAAAAACAAGGGAATTGGGTTCTATATGAACTGAAGCCGAGAAATGTTGAATGCCGATTTTTCATATGTGAAATGCTTGTCAGGCATAAACGAAAGGGTTTTTTGCATTATATAGTCACTGGTGATGAAAAATGGATCCATTATGATAACCCAAAGAAAAGGAAATCATGGGAACCACCTGGCCATGCCAGGTATCTTCATATGATGTGAAGTGCTGCTGAGACAGGCCATGCTTCAACATCGACAGCCGAGCCGAATATTCATGGAAAAAAACTCATATTGTGTATTTGGTGGGATCAGCTTGGTGTCGTGTATTATGAGTTGCTCAAACCGAACGAGACCATTATTGGGGCTCTCTACTGAACACAATTGATGAGATTGAGCCGAGCACTCAAGGAAAAACGCACCCACTACTACTCCAGGCATGACAAAATTATTCTCCTGCATGCTCGACCACATGTTGCGGCGCCGGTCAAAACCTACTTAGAAACACTCAAATGGGAAGTTCTATCCCACCCGTATTCTCCAGACATTGCTCCTTCCGACTACTTGTTTCGATCGACGCATGGCCTGTCTGAGTAGCACTTCACATCATATGAAGATACCAAAAATTGTATCGATGATTGGATACTCTCAAAAGATGAAGCGTTCTTCCGACGCGGTATCCACATGCTACCAGAAAGATGGGAAAAAGTAATGGCTAGCGATGACCATTACTTTGAATAAAAACATTAGGTACCGTTCTTTCACAATAAATGCTTAATTTTTGATTAAAAACGGCGGAAACTTATTTGTACTCCCAACATATATTGAAAAGAAAATTTTCATTTAAATCATTTTTTTTTAATATCAATGTAATATCTAATGTATTTTTTTCTAAATAAATACATAAAATATATAAGAAAAGTGAGAGCTTTTTTTATTTCTATACAATGATATTCAACACATGAACGTCCAATTTTTAAATGTGATGCCTATATATCGTATGAGATATTTATAAGAGTTTATTCGACTAGTCCAGCCAATACAGAGTATTAATCAAATATTTTATAAAATTTATATTTCTGTGCTGGAAGAGTAAAGTTAATTAATTTTTATGTTTTCAATTCGTTATTTGTTACAAAATTATTCATTGAAGAAAACTTTTTATATTGCGTTTTCATTTATAAATTTCTAAAAAAGTGCTAGCGTAATGGTCTTTCTTTAAATTTACTAATATAACTGTGTAAAATACAATAAATAATTATTACTACAAATACTGACAAATACTTATAAATAAATAATATGTAGATTTGTAACTTGTTAAATGACTACTAATTATAACTAATAATAACTAATTATAACAATTGATGTTTAATCTGTCTGGTAGAAACTTTAATTCGACTAAAAAATTAATAATTCAATAGTCATATTAATTATATATATTCTTTTATATAATTCTTTTACGATGTTTTATTAATTTGTATATATACAAAATCATTAAGTTTTTTTGTAAAGACAAATAAAGAATATTTAAAATATCAATATTTTAATATATTAATATTTTAATATATTCGGAGAAGATCATGAAAGAAAGCCATGAAAAAGTAATTTATTTGCTGTAGAAGAATCTGAAACGCCCATTTATTCTTTTAAAATAAACATTTAATACTCTACAATTATAATTTCCTTTAAAGCTCGATTTATACGCTATCGTATTATTAATTGCTTGAAAATATTAATATTAGATCATATTACTATTACACTACTATTAATTTACACTACTATTACTACACTACTATTAATTTATTAGATATAAAAAACATTAATTTGTTCATAAGAATATTTTTTTTATACATATGTATTTACAATGTATGCGTATAAAATAACATTTACATATATACGCAAATATGTGCATATTTACAATTCGCAGTAGTAGCGCCTGTTAGTCTTGTTCCTTATTGCTTTCTACAAAAGGTCAGAAAGGATTTTCGTACCAAATCTTGAATAGATACACGGTGTGACACAATGTATCATTACATCTTTGTTATTCGACAAAAATAATATGATCACTGTCTTGCACTGTGTCTGCACTTGTAGGAAGACACACGAGGCTTTGCAATACAAAATACAAAAATCAGGACTAGAATTATTATATTGAATTATTATATTGAAAAATTGAATTATTATAAAAAAAAAAAACGAGCATTCCATCTAATGAATTTATTTTCATTATAAAATTCATATTATCTCTCTCTCTCTCTCTCTCTCTCTCTCTCTCTCTCT
>NW_017259562.1:433258-446389 GCF_001594045.1 Atta colombica
TCTCTCTCTCTCTCTCTCTCTCTCTCCTACTTATTTTATTACTAAAACACGAAGAGCTTTAAATTTGAAATTACTCTAATACGAAGCATTTTTACTGTTTGGTATTCTATGGAATATAATCTTTTCATAAAATCTGTTATTAAATTAAATTTTCTTATAATTATATTTTATATGTATACATAGATGTATTTCAGGACATTCAATTTTGGCTAAGATACATCAATCATTTGACTTTATATAATTATAAAAACTCATGATTCCATTTTTTTGCATTTGAACAAAGAAGTAGTTTTAATTTGAACTTTTTATTATTTACTGACACAATGAAAATTTAATTTATTTATAATATTTATTTATATTGTGTCCAATCTCTGACGATTTCAGTAATTTTATTTATATTCATTCTAACGTTTGATTATATTTTGTTTTCATTTGACTATATTTTGGTTGTTGATTTAAAACTTTTAAAGTGCACATATAAATTCAATACATTCAATACTTATATAAAAATATGTTCGCCCTAATATGCTTATTAATAACTTTATTTTAGAAAAAATATGTGAAAAAAAGGAAAAAAAGGAATGTAGGATCTTCAGTTTATTGATCTCGTATCTTACGCGCACGACCACGCAGAGTTCTTACATATTGCGTTTATGTGATATACAATATAACACGCATGGAACATTGTAAATAATTAATAATCTTGTAAACTACCGCGTTTTTAAATCAATTTTGCATTAATGAGAAAGATATATGATTACTAAAATTTATTAAAACTTATATGTTAATCTCGAATGCCCTTATACTGATCTCAGTCAGAAATAGTTCTTCGAAAAGACATCGTTTCGACATCGTTACGATGAAAAAGTTCATCAATTCGAAACTTGCATTAAAATTTCAACATTTTCGAATGACAAAAAATTACATATGTAGAGAGTGCAATGAGAGTTTGATATATTTTTAATGTTTTTGGTATAAATTTGTGATGACGTAATCTTATATTTTGAATATTTTCGTTCAAAGGTTGAATCGACATTTTTTTCGATTTCATTTCGACAATTGCAATTAATATCGCTCTAAAGCTTATAAAAGCTCTCTTAAAATTTTTCAGAATTTATAAATAATTTTATAATTTTTTAGAAAATTGTGGAATTTTTTTACGAATCGGAACATTTTTTACAATTATCGATAAAGTCTACATCTTTTCTTCTAGTAATTTTTTGATCTTATTTTATTTTTCTACTCCTGCTGAATAGCATTACTTTTATTTGTATTTTGTAGTTTATTTAATAATATTATGTCACTTTTGTATTGAGCAATTTCAGGGAATAATGTCTTTTATCATAAATGAGCATGAAATCAAGAAAAAATATCATAGATTCTATCAAAGTCTAGCTAAACTAATTCTAACTCAAATCAATTTTTTATAAAAATTTATTAGAGTAAAAAATACATACATACATATATATATATATATATATGTATATATGTATGTATGTATTTTTTACTCTAATAAATTTTTATACCAAATATTTACAATATCATTAGAACAATTAATATTATTTCAATTAATAAAAATAATATTTTATAATACAATATTATAAACAAGTTATTATCATATATAGATTATTCATCATTTGTATATTACTACTATATTTAACATTAATTATATTTTTTTTATGTGTTCCACCTCTTTCAACATCTTTGAACAAATATTTGTTCAACATCTTTGAACAGATATGTTACAACTACATCCATTAGCATCATAAGTGTCCATGAGTTTTCGAAGGAACGATTCCCTTACGATCACAGAAAGCATGGTAAGTAGAGATTCGGATGGGTAACTGCGTGAGTGCATCATAAAATTAGTTCTCGAATTCATAAAATAAATTTTTGTTTTATTGTAATTTTGTCGTGTATCCTCTGAAATATGACGCTAATCAATAATACTTACTTTTCACAATAAAATTTTAAATGAAACTAATGAAATTTTTTCCACCACTACTTATCGAATTTATAATACTTATCGCATTAGTGACAGTAGTATATTTTTATGCTGATTAGATCAATTCAAGATTTTATTTTCAAGTCGAAAATTAATCGAAATTGGAGCCAAAAATCCATCGAAATCAATAGAAATTTTGATTTTTATTTTCGATATCGAAACGATGTCTTTTCGAGAAATTATTTCTGACTGGGATATACACCGAACGGCCAAGATCGCTGAGAAAGCATTTTCTTCAGTCGCTTGTGCAGTGATCAGAGTGAGTACGTCAAGCTCTCGTTTTCTTTCACTGTCTTGTTCGCTCTCGACAGGAATCATATTAGTGCTGTACGTATATGAATACACAACCACATAAGAAGATGGAGATTATATTATCTGAAGTTGGTGATAGGACCCTGGATCTAGAATTTCAGGATTCTACCACCAGTGGTCTCCAAAGTCAAATCCAATTTGGTCCATCATTCCTGTGATATTGATCCTTAATTATGTAGTTTTATTGTGATTTGAGGATATATCATGTTATGTGCACGCATGTACGTACGCGTGCACGCAGTTCATTAATATCTATTAATATCTATTAGAAGATATATTATCCAGATGTTGTAATAATACAATAAATACTTCTATAACTATTACAAATTATTTTTATAATTTGTGACTTATTTAAAATTTAAAAAAGATAATATTATAATATTAGTAGTAGTATCATAGACAGCCATGGAGTTAAAACAAATCCCTTCCAAATCTCTCTTAGCGCCATTAGCGTGGTCTAGATGGGTATAGGTCTAGAAAAACGGTTCGCTCTGATTGATCAAGGAGTAAAGAGTGGAGGTAACAGAATAATTAAATAGTGCGTTCTGATTAGTTCGCATCGTATCTTCCTAAGAGGCGATTGGAGAAGAAAGTGATAGAAGATCACCGACAAAATGGAGGGTGAAAAAATAGCGATTTGGGATTGTAGCATTTTTTGTCAAAGGGAGGTGGGAGGACAACAGGGAGAGTACAACAGACATGAATAGCAAGTTTGAATGAAGATCATTTTTTTGTTGGACGCGACTCAATATCTTCGATGTACGTTTTAATGAAAATATTTATATTAATTATAGGAACTGTTTTCGAGTTTTAAGAGTTTTTTACTTTTGCTTATCGATTCCTCCACGATGTATATCATGCATATTTTAACTCCGACTCTCGTAACAGGATATTTTTGTAGTTTTACTCAGCATTCTAGCATGTACGAGTAGCACATCAGCGCTTATTTTTGCTTTTCTTACGAGACTGGTGTCAAGAATATGAATTTTTGATATTTTTATTCTTTTTCGTTTTATTCTCCTAAGGCGAAACGAATAAGGCTTTTAAATGTACGAATCTCATTTTAATTTCCACTCCGTTAAATAAAAATTTATCCTGATGGAAGACATCGCAATAAAGATCGCCTGTAAGATCTAGCGCGCGATTTCCTTGTATTGTGCATGTCTCTTGAGCGCCATATTTGAGATCGGCGAGTCTAACGTGTCGTCTATGTAACCGAGGATATTCGCGGGGATATTCTCATAAACAGACGATTAGATGAGAAGTTTTTGCGGATGAAGCATAATTTAATCACGCCTTGATGTACATGCAGTAAGCGTTGTTTGGCAGCGATACGAACTTTTGATTAAAATATACGTTGATTTGATTGAACATAGAATGTAGTAAAGGATTTACGTCCTATTTTGCCAAGTCGTCGGTGCGATCGATGTACTCTCCGCGTTTGCTTTCTATGCGTATGCGAAGACTCAATATGGTGTGAATGAGATCCAGATAATCTTACAGGTTACAGTGTAATCTTTTTGTCGAACTCGGTATTCTTCCTTTTACTGTACAAATAGAATCTTCCCATTTGATAACATAATCTATACTCCGCTACAGCGGAGTCAGTGTAATTTTCGGAAAATGACAATAACAGAAACGGCTCCGATGACCTTGACCTTGACATATGTTGTCAAGATCCTGAGTAATCTTCAACGAGATTTAGTCGTCGCTCGTTCTTCATTAAAAAGTTATTAAAAAAAATTCGAATTTATTCCTGCTTCATACAATATTGAAAGTTATTCTGTACCCTTCCTTGCTTATGTAATCTCTTTCTGCAAAGCAACTCTCACCTTCTCCTCTGCTTTAACAATAGATTTGTTTTCTGTTCCTGCACGAGGATTGCACTAGAACTGAACTGAATGGAACTAGTACAATCTAGAACTGACGAATGTAAGCAGGCAAGAAATAAAAAACGTTTTAGTGCAAGATAAAAATGGCGTCCTATCCCAATTAATGAGAATGGATTAAAATGGCTTCATCAATGGATCAATGGATTCAGATTTTCAGAAATTTTCGGATTCATAAATGTTAAAATGAATTCTTTTCAATCCTGAATGCATTTTTATTCATTTATAGGAATTGCATAAAGCATATCTCTATGCCTCTCAATCTAAAAATAATATTAGCATTTTCTGTGCACATCGATGAATACTATTCAATTCAGAATTGTGAATAGAAAGTACAGTTTTTTTAATTCAGTTAAATTCAAAAATAACATCAGCAATCTGTGCAACGTGAATATTACTCAATTTAATATTCTGAATATGAAATGCAATTTTTCAATCTAATTAAATAAAAAAAGTTTTCATTTAAAAATAGACCATAAAATGCTATTTAAATTATTCAAAATTATAAGGAAATTTTTTGTTTTAATCCAACTAAATTCAAAAAAGTTATAACGTAAAAATAATTGAGCTATATTCTTTCATTTCTCTTTGATTAGAAATAAAATGAATGTTCGATGTCTCTTGCAAATCAAGTCGAACACAACCCGAATATTAGAATAATCATGGAGCGCAACATCGGCCAAGCGAGATTAGATTATCCGACACTTACCCAATATTATCTCATAATAATATAAATTGTTTATACTTTATTATATCTGTTAAATGATGATATTTTTATGATATGTAATTTCGTTACTAGTTTAGCTGATTGCAATTAAAATAGAGAATTGAAGTAGAGAATGATTGCAATTGAAGTAGAGAAGATTTATCAATTGAAGAAGTGTAGCGTGTAACATAGAAGATTCATAATCCAGAGATCTAAATTTAAATCCCATTAAGTTGCATTTTTTAATAAATTTGAAGTAGTTAATTTCACTTATAATTATTATAAATGTCTTAAAAATAAAATTTGTAATCCTTAAATATGAATGTTTTTTTCGAATATAAATTAAATTAGTGTCAGTTCGGATCCATTTCAATCAATTTTCATGGATTTAAAGTACACATTAAAAAAAATTTAATCCATTTTAATCCATTCTCGTTTGCTGTGTAATAGTGTGCATGAAAATTATTAATTATTATTCCACAGAACTGTCACTTAACTTCAAAAGATAATATGCCTATTGTCGAGATGGATTGGAACGAGACTGAAAAATCACGAGCATAGATACGGTATACGCTTTATTATTCACCCGATACTAAGGACAAATTTTTCCACGAACGTGGCAAGTATTTTCTTCTCTTTTTAATTCTATATAGCCAACTGTTGAATCACCATAATTTTCACTTTCAGCTCTTCTACTGAAGTCGCGCGCGAGATTTTATCAAAGATGGACGTTTTCGATGTTACTTCTTTTCGAATGTTGCATCACCTTCATAACCATTCTTCTCAGAATTAACAGCTGTCTTGTGCTATCCTTTATTTTATTTTTCCTTCCTTAATTAACGGTTTATTGTGTGCGATTTTGAAGGATGCCTTCAGAGAGGCCCAATGAGTGACTCCTGTAGTGGAGAGGGACGGTCCGAACGCCCTCCTTCTCCTTCGAACTCTCGTAATGAGAATGTTATCCCATTGCAGGACTTCGAACAATTCATACAGGGCAAATTTGATAAATTCATCAAAACTGGTGATAATTCTGGCTCGTCTTCCGCCTCGTCATCAGTATCTAATTCCTATCTAAACCTGACGTGTTCGAACATGATCAATTTCGACAGAAATCTAGCGACACATTGTAAATACACAACATCCCTCTCCTTCTGACAAAAACATTAACACGCCTATGTTGTCATCGTCGTCTCGATTCGCAAGAGATGCCTATGGAAGTTATTGTCGATAGGAAAACGTCGCTCAGATTCAGCTAATACAGGAATCATCCACGACACCACTGACAATAATTCTCAGCAAGATAAATCCAAGATCTCAAATGATGTCGCTCGCAATAGGTAGAACTAACTGTTCGTCTTTCATTATACACATTTGCACATTTCATGCAATTACAGACAATGTCACAGAAGTGCCTTTTGAGATTATAATGAAAAGGCAAGTAAGCTTATACGATATATCGATATCTACTCGATGAAAAACATAAGTAGGGGCAAAATAGTGGTTGAGATGCGTCCTGTTATCTTCGCCAATGTTGAAAATGCTAATATAGGCAAGCATGGTTTAATGGCGTTCATTCCAATTCATCGTACAGTTCGTTCTGGTATAATTAGAGGTGTACCGGTATCGGTAATAAATCAAGATTTCAAATCAGATTTATGCTTAACCAAGATATGTACTTTGTACGATTTATATTTATTTATAGTTCATGCAGTTTCTCTATTTATCCCAAGAGTAAAATCATGTTTCTCTTGCTACAGAATCGAATATATAAGGAAATACTGTAGAGCAGCCCTCGACAAGTGAGAAGGATCCACATGAAAAGAGGGTGATTCTGACAGAATTTGCCTCCCAAGTATATTAACTGCAAGGGTAATCATTTTCACTTCATCTATTTACCCTTTGTTTATTAGAAAAAAATATTCATGCTCTAGCTTCTGCCGAAAACATCTCACTTAACGAGGCAAGGAAAAGAATTCCTCGAGTTTCCTGATTCATCTAACTCTCAGGATATCCCGGGTTACAACACTACACAGTATATGGATTATCGTAGCTTCCCCACACTTCCGCATAAAGAATTCTTGAATCCTGCCTCCTCTCCTTTCAGTCATAACAAGTTTTCTATATTGGAGAACGAAACGCTAATGCGCCTACGCTTTATTCAGAGGTAATTCGAACGTCTAATCCAAAAAATTACAAAGGAGACAGAAATTCTCAACCATACTCCTCTCGCAACCTCAGAGGATCAGACTCTAAGAATCATAGCCCAGGAAAATCCTTGTTAGCTAGGATTCCACAGAACCAGGATGAGCCAAAATATCAATTACTAGTGGCTCCGCACGATCTCCTTTCATCTTAGGTAATGGCATCGTTTTTCAAAACGAAGTCTGTAACAATCCAGAATACACGAAGCAAGATCAATAATCTGTAAACTGGTCTCTTTCTGACCATAATTTATGCTTACTATGTTCATTAAAACTCTAGAGACTTCAATCTTCTAATATAATTTTCCGCAGCCGCTTAATAATATGTCAGACTTCATTAACACTCTATCCATACAAATCAATCGACAGTTAACTCTTTTCGTCCCCAAATAACTACTTCATGCACACTTATCAACTACTCGGTTTAATTTAATTTTAATAAATCACTAAGTACATACGTCATGCCGAGAAACTCTAGATATTCCCGCGATTCTTTAGGCATTACTAGCTAGCTGAAATTGTAGAGACTTGCGCAGCAAGCTTCAGGAAATTTATATGTCCAACTATGCTTTGGATATTTGCCTACAAGAGACTAAATTTCTTGAAGATACCTTAATTCACTCTAAAATTTAAAAGTTAAATTTAAAAGTTAGAAGCGACATATCTGAACCTGGTCAAAGTGACATAGCGATAGCTATTAAAAGATCTCTCAAATTTGAGACCCTCGATCTTGTTCAATTTTCCCATAAAACATTGGAGATTTTGGGTATATGTATTCATATTAACAACTTCCTATGCCTTATTATCAACATAGACATCATCAATATAGACACCCTAATTCTCATATACCTCAAGTAATCTTTAAGCAACTGTTAAATTATGCTTCGTCACATGCGCAAGCATTAATCATGGGCGATTTTAACGTCTATTCGACGAATTAGGGATGCTCCTCAAATGTAATTGATAATCAAGGCTTGATTATTTGTAATGATGACAAATCTACATTGTTAATGCCACCTGGCGATTCTATTCCAATTATCAACCTAATCATCGCCACCACCTTATATATTTCTTCACATTAGTTGTAACACAATCGCAGATACTCTATCTAGCGACTACTTTCCTTTTATTTAGGCTGGATGCTGTTTCTAACTTATAATTTAAATATAAAATTAAACTAAATTCTTAACAGTTAAGGATCTTCAGAATAAATTATCAGTTAACAATAGTTCTTTCCTGTCAAACCTGTGCGACTTAGCTCAAGAACAATATAAGACTCTGGTTAATAAAATCACGAAAACTTATACATTTAGAACAAAAAATTGATTAAATATATTCGTAACATCTAACTTTGACTTCGGCATTCTTTACTTTATTCGATTTATACTCTTTATTTCCTTCAGGTTCACGCATGCCAAAATCTAAGCCTATCGTGGATAAACGTATGTCTCCCCTGTGATGGATGGAGGAAGGTCAGAGTGCGGTAGACGAACGTAGGAGCTATACAGCTATACGGCGTTTTAATCTACAATCAAGTTCGGAAAATTATCTGATTATATAAACGAACAGCAGCTAACTGTAGGAGGATTCTTCTAAGACAAAAAAGAACAAATGAAGTGAATTTTGCGCTAGTTTCAATGGTAAGACGTCAACAGCACATCTATAGAATATTGTGAAAGCATTCAAAAACAGAAGATGATTCCTTTTCTCGCTGCTGAAGACATTCGCTCTGCTCAAATTGCGGCCATCAACAAGATCTGCAGCACTGAAGATTCGCCATCTATTGAGGAAATGTTGACTGTGAATTCTGGATCGGCTGTAATATATAAAGAACTGGACAAATCAATTATTATAAGTGAGCTAACATTGGCAATCATAACGGCTAAAGAAAAGTCGATTCCAGGCCTTGACCAAATAGACTACTCTGTCAAATGCTTTCCTCTTGAATATGTAAACGAACTTTTGAGCATATTTAACCATATTTTTAAGGAAAGGAAAATTTCCAGAGAACTGGATACATGCACTGATCACTTTCTTACCCAAGCAAGGTGGCAAAGGAGTCAGACCCATTTCACTACTCTCATATCTCTTTAAAGTCATGAAAAAAAATTATATACTGGAGAATGAGATGGTATGTAGAATCAAAAAACCTTGCTCTCCAATAATTAACTTGGTTTTTGTCCTCTAAGCTTTTTGTCCTACGCATTGATAGTCTGGTCATGCTCACCAATTTTATTCAAGAAGGTTTCATAGATAACGCTAGCACTCTGTGTTCCTGGATATTGAAGATGCGTTCGACGATGTCAACCTCTCTATTCTGTTAAATGATCTCATATGTCTCGGAATTCCGGCGAAAACAAGAAAGTTCATCAGTAATGCTATCTTCAAATGACAGATATCTTTTGTATATAATGATGAACTCCAGGGGCCTTATATTACTCTGAAAGGCACCCTGCAGGACTCAACTTTAAGCCCTCTCCTTTTTAATTTATTCGGAGATTATCGAATGCTGCACGAAAAACGTCTCTCTGCTGCAATATGCTGATGACAAAGTCATCTTCTCAACAAATCATAATGCTGAAGCAGCACGTCTATCCATTCAGACCTCGTTGGACAGAATTCACGAATATTTGAGAAACAGGGGCTTGAAGTTGTTTTCAAAATCACAGTGGATTCTATTTTCAAAGAAAAAGAAGAAGTTGCCAGACATTAATATTAATAGCATCACCATCTCTAGAACACAACAGGTTACTTTCTTGGGTATTATCTTAGACCTAATCCTAAGCTTAAAGGTAAAGAACACTTAAAAAATATATATATATATTCTTCCAAGGGTCCTCTTTTGTTTACGGACAGTTCTAAATCTGGATCATGGAGATCAAATCAGAGTGTTTTTTCATCTGATCTTAAAATTGCGATTAAAAATAAGATAAATTACCGCCGAAGACTTCGATTTTCTCAGTCGAAGCGTGGTTATTCTCTTGACTATCTCTCTGACTGAAGATCGTTGTTGTGATGAAGTTATATCGGACTCACAAAATGCGGTCTCATCCTGTGACTCCAGGAATACCAGCTATCTTATCCATGAAATCAAGAATAATTTAAATCAGATAACTCTTCAAGATATACATTTGGTCTGGATTCCCACAAGGATATCTACGGCAACTAAAAAGCCAATCATCTCGCCAATGAAACTGTCTTACACGGACATCGCCCCAAGTTCAAAATTCTTTTCAAGATTTCGCGGCCTTATCCAAAAGCCCTTCCAACACTAAGTTTCAAGCATATTTAAATTATTCTATTGCTATCAAGAGGCAATTGTATGATAATTTCCATAGAAATAGTTCTCCCAGGACTTGATATATATTCATAATAAAAAATTGAAAAGAAAGGAGATAATTACTATCTCTAAAATCTGATCGAACTATTATAATCTAACTTACAGCTTGTTTCGCAAGGATATTATAGGAAGGGTCTCCGAAATATCCCTGCGGGATTCTAAATAGGATATTAATTACATTTAATTTCTTTTCTATTGCCTATGTATTAGCAAATCTCATAAACTAAGAACATACTTTAAGAAGCATTTCCCTATGCATCCCATTGACATCCACACTATGAGCCAATAAAAGATCAGCCAATTACGCTCTGCCGTCTCATCTGTGCTTACTTAAAGTCCCTAAATCTCAATATTTGATTCTTCCCAACAAATATACTTATTGCAACGGGAACGGAGGAAATCTTAATTCCTTCACTTCCTCCCAGGTGGCAGGCGCGCCTGTTTCAGATTGAACACATTATTGTCGTTTGTATCCGGAATCGCTATTATTCCAATGGCGAGAGCCATACCAAGTTAGAAGAAGTCAGCTCTGTATTAAAAATTGACATGAAAGTTAGATCACATTGCTATGGTTGTTAAACATCTTCATTTCATCATCAAATGTCTTCTTATGTTCTACATTCATTTATAAATATTATTGTTAATTAGTTATAATTTTTATATGCATATATAATTAATATTATTGTAATTGTACTAAACTAATCTAAAATGTTTACTTACTTTACTTTGCTTTCACACCACGAGTTTCTACGATATTAAATACGTCATTTTCGGCAAAAAAATCCGAAACCATAACACTTTCGGTGGATTATCCGATTGTGCCTTAACGAAACCTAGGTCATTTATTCTTGACATAATTTAACGAAAAATAAAATGATTTGTATGTTTTACCGTACTGAAAATTTGAATCTACCAAATCGTGATGTTACACGCGACTCTAACCAATCACAGCGCTTTTTGTTCCCACTTCTTTTATTGCCATTTTCAATAATTTTTATTAAAAAATTATTAAAATGCATTATTAAAATCATATTAAAGATGTTTCCTACAACTCAAACAGCAGTAAAGTTTATGAAAATAATTTATCTGAACATATTATTTTTTTAAATAAGACCCTATTGAAAAAATAGATTTATCGTTTGTTTTTATTCAGCAGCTGAAATTTTGTAGTTTGAACAGTTTCAACTACAAATGTCAAACTCTCAAATGCTTTTGACAGTATTGACATACTGTATCGACCATGTTGACCATCATTGACTGCGATATATATTATACATAAGCTAATTTATTCTTTTTTTTATTGCTGATCCAGATAAAGGATTTGCAATTAGAATAATCTAATAACTCTTAATTCAGCGTATTAATATTGCAAATGATGATACATGAAAAATACGAAACATATCAAATCTCACTCAAATGTCAAATTTAACGCTGCTTGCCTTTTTCATGTATAAAATTGTCGCTCTAATAATTTTGCGACAAAAGTAGTCATGATCTTTTTTGTCGCTGAAACGGCCAGTTTGAGCAGCTCGTGAAATCTTTATTTTAACGCTGAAAATGAGCGTCGATGAAAAAGCCTGAAACATGGCATCTTCCGTTTTCTTCTTTTGTGTCATAACTTTCACTAAAATGACTCTACTTACGTTTACGACTATTGTAAAATCTTAAAAAAATCTTAAAGTCTTAAGCAGGGAGCAGACTCTTGTATAACACATAACGTATAACACATAAAGCATAAAAAATTCTACCAATCTTGCGTTATGCAAGAGTTTGTACTCCCCGCTTTAGCCTGCGACACACGATGTTTGTTTTCCTGCTGAATTGCTAACTGAATTAGAATCTTGTCAGTGTCAGCATCGATACAGTAGCAAGGTTCTAATCCAGCTAGTAATCGCTAGTAATCGCCGCTGACTTAAGAGAACGTTTATATTGCTCGTAACCATGTGCCGTATGCCGTAATTTAATCTAATCCGTGAGACCACTCAAACGGATCGGACATATGCCTCGTTTTATTTCGGGTATTTTGTGTTACCTCGATTATTTGAAAAGCGTTTTTATACAAAATAAATGCGTTTTTAATAAATATAAAAGTTATAAATTAAAATGTCAAGGTTTCTTTAAAAAACGAGCAAAGTAGTTAACTAATAAAATTCGTCTTTTATTACATTTGTATAACGCTACAAATTTCAAATGTTTCGATTTACAAAGTCTTCATCAGTGATAATAAAGAAAAAACGTATTTATGTCCAATGTCAACAAACTATTGTAATATATGATAATAAAAATTATCGCTCTAGGCTAATCTTATTTAGTTATTCCTGCGTTAAGATATTTTGGATTGACTATTCTATATGAATTAACGTAAGTGAAAAATAAATAAATTCTCATCAATATTGAATTAAATATATTTTTTAATCAGAAATTGACATTTAATTGTACAGAAGTAACAGAACATATAATAGTAAGATAGTTAAAGAATCCTCGTTCGGAATGACATTTTATATGAAATTATTGACTGAAACTGATTCTCGATAATAACCGAAGAATTGTGTTAAACACAATTTTACAATTATGAACTTTCAAACTTCTGATACTTATTTCGATAGTATCTTAACGCAGGAATAACTAAATAAGATTAGCCTAGAGCGATAATTTTATATTATATTATATCATATTAT
>NW_017259563.1:0-3843 GCF_001594045.1 Atta colombica
TTGATCCAGCTCTCGAAATATTTCTGGAACTCTATTGTCGGTATAGCCATCAGAGCCGTCTTCCATTACCTTCTTCGATTTTTCCATTTCTCCTTTCGGCTGTTAAAACGCGTTCTCCGTAATGATTTTTTGACTCGAACAGAAAAAAATCGCAGGGAGCCATATCAGGTGAATTCGATGACTATGGATGATATTCGTTTTATTCTTGGTCAAAAATTCACTCGTTGTTGCAAATTGAACTCCATTTTTAAAACTGTAAAAAATCGAAAATACGTGCAGAAGTAGATGTACTCAAGACGGCGTAACTTTTACAAATATCAAGCTATGGTGATAAAATTTGGTGGGAATGTCAATGATAGATGTGGCAACCAAAAAGCAAAACTCAAATCAGCTGACTCAGAGCATCACCTGGTGGTACCAAAAAGTTCTGGGAATTTTTTGATCAAGGTGGTATTAAAGCCAATTATGATAAAAATGTCTTAATGTATATGATGTTTGGACATTTAGTTTTTTGATATGATGTTTGCATAACATATATATGGCTAATGTTAAAAAATCTGATCATTATGAAACATTAATCTTCGTTTTTTTGCAGAAAGTTCGGATGTATCACAAATTGGAAAATTTTTCATAGGAACCTTACAATTGGTAGATTGATTCAAATGTTTTGAAATTTGAAAAATCGAAGCGTGTTTCTCTGTGCTAATGCTGCTTCCTATTTCATTGTAATATCCTCCAATTTATCAAAAATATATGGAGTAGAAGAATTTAGCAAATTTGACATTATAAATTCATTTGGTACTTTCTATAAATTGCAAAAATAGAGTATTAATCTTTGATTCTATTCACAATTACATTTATATTTATATTATGTATGTATAATTATAATCAATACCTGTAAAGACGGAAATGTATGCGTTTCCAAAATTCTATTACATAATTGTGAAGATACTGATAAATCTGCATTCTGCAAAATAAAATTATTATGATTAAAAATTATAATAATTAAAATTATAAAACGTTAAAACATACATTAAATGATAATTTATTTAAAATAATAATAAAAAATAGAAAATGCAAACATTAAGTGACATTAAGAATATTATGTTATTTGATTATATATTGTTTTTGTTGATCATCTTTGATACGCTATTTAGATAAGGATGGTTCACACTTTATGTCTTTGCGTTTGACACATTGAACATAGTATTTTCAATTCAATTGCACAAATTGATTTTAAATTACTGTGAATTAGATTGTTAATTAATATTTATCTTATAATCAAACAAAATTTTTATACTATATTTTATTTTAAATACATGTTATTGTAAATATCTATGGAATGATGTACTAACCTGAATGTTCTCATCATTTCCAATATTGGTTATTTTTAAAGTTGGAATCGCATTATGACACAATCTATTTCTTAAATGGTTTGTAAATATGATATTTCAAAATGATTGCTACAAACTCTGTAACAGTTATACAATAAGTGCGGTTTAGACATAAGAAGGACTTCTCGAAGACATGCGATAGTTCATTGCTTTGTTCTAAAAAACATAATTAAGGATGCCGTGTAAACGTAGTTCTTATAATTTTGTTTAAATTGTCTTCTTTGCCACGGATATCTGCTCACACGGGATCTGTGTAATATGTACATTCTTGTCATCTTGTATTTTATTGGATCCGGCTTAAAACAAAAGCAGCCATACCTGCGCGAACACGCATTTTTTCGCAGAATGTCTCTACTGGTTATATTGTGCTGCTAATACATATATACAGGAGGTTCAGAACTATTCGTTCCTTTTAACACTTTTAACTCAGAAATAATCACTTAAAGCGGTTTTAGCGACAAAAAGTGGATAATTAATTATGCATATTAAGATACGCGCTGATGACATGTGTTGTCAAGGTTATGATTCTGAGTAACTTTGCCTTAACAACTAGATAGGATAACGGTTTTTTAATTTTGACAATATTTAGACTTAAAATTTGAAAAATGATGTCTCTTTTCTACTATATGAAAAAATAGTTTCTGTTTTAAAATATATTTTACGACTTTTCACAGAAAGAATCTCCCTCCTCTCTTCACCTCGCTTCTGTTTCAAGGATGTCATTTTTCAAACTTTTTTGTTAATAACTTTTTAACAAAGAACGACTGCCACTTAAAGTTGGAGGTCATTCAGAGTCATGACCTTCATAACATATCAAGGTCATGGTGTCCCTTTGGGATCTTAAGTCGTGACGTCCAACATGGTCACCTCAATACGAATAACACTGACAGGTTAACCTATATGGACACGCGGCATTGATAATCTTAAGAAATAGGATTAATAAATATTTATTAGCACGGAAAACTTTCAAATATGTTTTGTGTATCGTTATCAAGCTAATTGTATTATGGCTCTGTCGTTTTGCTTAAATAATCCTTCAAAAAATGGTATTTGATTGACTGACGATCGTTGTTGACAAAAAGCTGTATATCTGAAAATAAAACTCTTTCAAAGCTTTCTTTGAAAGCTCGATCTTGCAGTTGATATTTTATATTCGTAAAATGAATGATGAGTTAGGAGCGAGATTTTCGCGAAAGCAATGAAAAGTAAAATGTATTCCAGTGTATATGATTGCAATAACTTTGCTTTAAATGATCCAACTGTTGGCTTTTCTAAATCAGAAACCAAATTACAATAGAAAATGCATTTAGCAATTTAGAAAAGAGATATTCGAAAGGAGGCAAAGGATATTAAAAATGGAAACGAAGTTTTGCGAAGTCGGCTGTTGTATGCTGTTGTGCATTTAAAAAAAAGCGATTACAGGTTTCCTGGTAGTATATAATATATAATTTGTAAAAAAAATTGTTTAAATAAAAATATGATGTTATCCAATCTGTTATTTATGATAAAGTAATTTATGATAAAATAATAATAAATGCATTTTATAAATGTACCAGTTCAAAAATGAATTCTAAAATCAGAGACTGTGCCATCATATAATTTCATATAATCTTCCTACGGTTAAAAACAGTAATTTAAAACAGAAATTGATAATAAAGAATTGATAATGAAGAAAGACAAAAAAAGAAAAGAACAAAAAAGAGAAAAACTGCAAGAAAATAAAATAGAGAAGAGTCCCATTGCAGAGAAATATCATGAGTAAATGGAAATTCGGAGTTATGTAGAAAAGTAAAAAAACTTTTGTGATGTTGCTATCTAAATAGTCTAGCAGAAACATTGTGTTATTTTATACGAACGGAGAAGAATTTGAATACGATGTGCGGTAATGAAAGTTTTTTATTATTAGACACTATTGTTGAAATTTTGAACGAAGTATATTCACATTTTTGCTCAACGTATGATTATCGTACTAAAATTACATTAACTTTTGTTAAATTGAAGATGAATTTATCTTATGCAGCTTTATCTGTCTTATTCAAAGGCATATTTACTGTACAAATATTAGGTGTACAACTTTGCTTCCGTTTTCTTATAGATGGCTTTAGCGGTAAGTGATGGTCGAAATAAATAGATCATAGACGTCATACAATAAACTTGGGCATCTGTCAACATAAGCCCATAGAAACATTAGTCGATTTGTGTCTGCATCATAAAGTTATTCTCGATTGAAAATGTCAGTTTACGAGCCAAATTCTCGTCATTTGCGGGAGGTTTTAATTTTTTCCTTCAATATGAAGAAATCTGCGGCTGAGGTTGAGAGCATCGAATGCTCTCAAATACTTATGGTGGCCGCTATTAGTGAAAGAACGTGTCGTGAGTGGTTTCAACGCTTCAAGAACGGTGTTTTTGATTTTATCCAAGGTCATGCTCTGTATTTGGTGGGACCAGC
>NW_017259563.1:3943-5369 GCF_001594045.1 Atta colombica
TTGTATGTGTACCAGCTTAGTGTATTATGAACTGTTAAAACCGACTGAAACAATCACAGGCGATCGGTATCGAACGCAATTGATGCGTTTGAGCCGAGCATTGAAACGGCCGCAAAACGAGAGACACGATAAAGTGATTTTGCAGCATGACAATGCTCGACCCCATGTTGCGAAAGTGGTCAAGACATACTTGGAAACGTTGAAATAGGAAATCCTACCCCACCCGCTGTATTTTCCAGACATTGCTCCCTGTGACTATCACTTGTTTCGATCAATGGCACACGGCCTGGCTGACCAGCACTTCCGGTCTTATGAAGAAGTAAAAATTGGATCGATTCATAGCCTCAAAAATGACCAGTTTTTTCGACGCGGGATTCGTACGCTACACGAAAGATGGGAGAAAGTAGTGGCCAGCGATGGACAATACTTTGAATCATAAATGTATAACCAGTTTTTTACAATAAAGTCTCGAATTTCGGAAAAAAAACGGCGGAAGCAAAGTTGTACACCTAATACCTCAATATTTTTCTTTTTTTTACATTTTTATTCCATTTATTATTATGTAAAAATGTATTATAAATTTAGGAAGTAATTATTTTATTTCACAGACACTCCTTAACTTCTTGAAATTATGTGCTTCAGAAATTATGAAAAATATATTAAGTTTTTAAGAGTATAATAAAATGCAATTTTATCTTTTTCTGTAATTTAAAAATTTTTGCATTTTTATATTTTAAATGGAATAATAGTATGGTGCGATTTAGACAATACATTTCCTCGTTGCTAAAATCGCATCATATTGAAAAAATCCTTACCATATTTTAACACTACAACCGCCGATTTGGCTCCACTGATATTAAAAATTGTTAAATCATTCAAAAATATAACTTTTATTAATTTCCGTATTTGTTAATAGTTTTCCCAATATCAATACCATTGGAGATTATTCCTTTTATTTTCATTCATTTGAATTTTCAAAAGATAAAACCTCCATTGGCTTTGATCTTGATAAATGTTATCCAGGACATGATCTTAAACAATATTCAAGAGGTTTTAGTTGTTCGCCGAACATTTTGCGTAATGCTAATGCGGTATTGTAACTTTCAAGCCTTGAAACTCGAAAAGAACATGAAGAGAAATAACTTTATTACAATGTTTTGAAAAGCTCTTAACACCAACTATTAGATTCTGCCATAAAAAAGAGTGTTCCATTCCATAGAGTGTTCAATTAAAAAAAAATCATTTGTGACCTTGACTTTGTGACTTGACCTTGGCGATGTCACTCAAGATCAAATCAATGGTCTTATCCTCCGAACTTATACAACTTTTGTTTGAAACATTTTTCCATATCTTCCATATTTATCGAAATAGTTGCTAAGTTTGATTAAAATGACTCACCCTGTATATATCTATATATATATATATA
>NW_017259563.1:5469-21964 GCF_001594045.1 Atta colombica
ATGCAAATAATATCAAAATAACGTTTTATTAAAAAAGCATAAATTGGCACTTTTAGCAGTTCTAGGAAGGTATCGAATTCTAGTGGTTCTAGTGCTAAACGTCATAATAAAAAATTATGAAAAAAAATTATGAAAAAGTTAAATACGAAAAGGAAAGGTGCAGTTTATCGTGTTGCAAAAACTTAAGAATATTTTTCGTAATTTCTGAATTATGAACCTTTAAGTGAAAAGATATGACAATTTTGCCCAATTTTATCCAATTTTAACCAATTCTTAAGTATTTCTCTGTTTTAAACACACAAATTCTTTTGTTTATAACAGAAATTCTCTATTTTAAAAACAAATTCTTTCTCTAAGAACAAAAATTATATAAAAAAATAATTTATATTTTTAAAGCAGAAAATTTTTTAAGTAGAGAATTTGTATAACTCTCTATGTCATCGATGTGACAGATTTCCTAACTTGAATATCTATCATTAACAATTAATGTCTCGATAGGAACATAACCTTGAATGTGCCGTCTAAATCCCCGAATATTTTTTTAATACTTACATAACTTTATCGTTTGTATTTTGAAATATGATGCTAAATAATAAAATGTTACAATTAATAGAACTAGAATAATTATTGAAATATTGCATAATGTTATAGCAATATTTTATTTTTGCGGACAAGAGAGTATTGCTAAATATTGCAGCAATGTTTTATGAAATATTATAATTTCTCACAATAATATTGCTGCAATATTTTGTGCTGTAGGAATAGCCTTGGATGTGCTTTCTAAGCCCCCAAATATTTTTTGATCATAATATGTTTATCGTACACATTGTGGAATATGATACTAAACAATAATATGTTAATAATTAATAGAACTAGAATAATTATTGAAGTATTGCATAATGTTATAGCAATGTATGAGGGCAAATCAATAAATTCTTTCAAGAAATTCTGTCAGAGAGCATTCGTAGTGTCATGTCACATTACTTTTTGACAAATAGCATCTCTCAGCTGATTACTGTGAGCGGAATTCATCGCGTAGTTTCATTTCTGTAGACGATTAAAGCGAACAACCTTTGTATTTTTTGCAAAATGAAAAAAAAACGAGTTTCGTGCAATGATTAAACAATTACATATGAAAGATTTAACGCCGAAAGAAATCAAAACCGCGTTGAATAATATTCATAGCACATCTGCACCAGCGTTTGTGACTGTATACAATTGCGTGAATGAATTTAAACGTGGTCATACATTCACATGTGATGCACCTTCGGAACGTCTAAGGCTGCTACACCAGAAATCATCGATAAAATCCACGATATTGTTTTGACTGATCGACGAGTGAAAGTGCGCGAGCTTGTTGAGGCCACAGGCATACTCGTATTACATATGGCAAAGTGATTTCAATTTTGCACGAACAATTGAGAAGCTATCAGCAAGATGGGTGCCGCGTTTGCTCACTGTGGGCCATAAGCGCGATCGTGTGACGATTTCAAAACAATGTTTGGAGATGTTTCAACGTAATCCAGATGAATTTCTGCATCGATTCATTACTGTGGACGAAACATGGATCCATCCGAGACGAACGAATAGTCAAAACAATGGATTTCACGAATGAACTAGCTCCCAAGAAGGCGAAGATCGTAAAGTCGGCCGGAAAGGTGATGACCACAGTTTTTGGGATGCACGCGGTATAATTTATATCGATTACCTTTCGTCGAAGCAAACGGTCAATGGCGATTATTACACAGCTTTATTGGACTGTTTCAACAATTTTAAAGAAAAAAACGTCCCTATTTGGCGAAGAAGAAAGTGTTCTTTCAAACAATGCACGGGTTCACGTGCCTGGCACCGGTGGCCAAATTCAACGAATTCCGCTACGAATTGCTTCTCCATCCAGCATATTCGTCAGATTTAGTCCCTTGCAACTATTTCCTGTTTCTAAACCTGAAAAAATGGTTCGGAAAGAGATTCACTAGAAAGCAGCTCATCGCCGAAACAAAGGCTTATTTTGAAAAGTTGGACAAATCATATTATTCGGACGACTTGAAAAAATTAGAGAATTGTTGGATCAAGTGTATCGAGCTGGAGAATATTGAGAAATAAAAATAAATCAATCAATAAAAATGTGTTTTACTATGTTTTTCTAAAAACTTATTGACTTGCCCTAGTATATGCAATATTTCTCTAATATTGCAACAATATTTTATTTTATCATATATAGAAATATTATTACAATATTGCAGCAATGTTTTAGGAAAGATTGCAATTTTTCAAAATAATATTGCTGCAATATTTCATGTAATATTTATCCGTAAGGATAAAGACGCATACGCATTGAAACCCTCTAGCTTTCTTTCTCGCACAGATTGACTGTTCATTTCGTATATGGCGTCATTTGATTAAGTAAACTATACAAAAAGATAAATATAGTAGGCTAAGAGTCAGCAATGATAAACGGTGCAATTATTTAATGATCAATCCGTCCGTGTACGACGACGTGTCACTCATATCTGATTGACACGTATTCTAAAAATGTATGATCTTTATATTTGATTTTAACAATTCTAGTTTTTAAGTTTTAATATGTTCAACAAAGCTTCAATGCAATGCTTCATTTTCTGATTTGATGATTAACAATGTTGCATTTTTGTCAATTTGCGAGTGACTTAAGCATTATAGACATGTGAGCTAATTATACTTTTATAATCATTCTTGCTGAGGAGAACTCCAAAGAGAATTGAAACGTTCAAAATAAAGAAAACATCAATTCATCTGATTATTGATTGTTCACAATGCCGTTTATCGTGACTGATTCTCATTAGCCTACTATATTTATTTTTTTGTATAGTTTAAAATTCGATAGTCCTAATATAATTATTATTATTGTTGATTAAATAAATAAATCTTTAATAAATAATAGTCTTTTTTAAGAAAAAAAGTTTATTAAACTCCCTAGAAAAATTTTTTCTTTTACGATTTCAGTTTCTGTTTCCAATGACGAAGAAAAAGGTAAGAATGGGCAGAATAATATAAACTATATATATAGTAAAACACTAAAAGGAACAAATAGAGAGCTATTATATAAATAATAAGAATATAGAAGCAGATACATTTCAATTTCTATTTGCAGTAACAAGAAAAAAGTAAGCATAATGAGCAAAATAATATAAATGATACGTATAATAAGATATCCAAAAGAACAACAAGTAGAGGCTTATTATATCTGTGATTATAACAAAGCAGATACGACAATTAAATGTTTAGAAATTCTAGATCACGAAAATAACGAAACGGATGAATTTAATTCTGATTTTTTACTATCTTCAAGATCACAATTCTTAAAACAAAAGTATTGTATAGATTATGGTGAAGTTCAGCTGAATACATACTCTTTAAAAAATGAAGATAATAGCATTAATAAAGAAAATACGTACCGAAAAATCTAAATTTATGTTATACAGGGTCCCACGAGATTTTTTCAATTACACACAGGAAGATAGATGAGATCGAAATAAACATAAAAATCTTTTATCATTTAGTGATATTTGTAATAATAATCGAGATTTTAATGTTTACAATTGTACTAATGAGAGCACGCTGATAGAAATATTCCGGCCACTAGAAGTATAGCGACCCACTTTTTCAAACATAGACTGCGTCGGCAACGCGTTGGAGAGGTAAGAGAGGAAGCGCGCCGTTGCTTAGCACCCAGCATCACCGCTCATACATCTCATTGCATCGCTAAAGGACTCGCGTCTATGACCACTGTGCACATTCGATTATATTACATGTGTAATACTAACACTGCAAAAGTAGGACAAATACAAACCATAATAAACTTCGATGAATAAAAATGTCGAAAGAAAGAAAGCGATGAAACCTATGGAAAATCTAATTAATTTTTATCGTAATCTGTCGCTTTTCTAAATCTCGAAAGGAAAAAAATTTAAGAAAAAGGTATCCAAAAGAAATAATATTATTCTCTATTGTTTCCTGTTAGGAGAGTATGATTTCATCGGAATACAATAAAATATCAATAAAGACTTAATGTTTCATTACAAGTTTTGTTGAAATCTCTCTTTCTATGTATATAAAAATCACTGAAAATCTGCCGTAATATAATTAATAGTGTTACGGTATTTACGGTAGTAGAAATTCTAAGCTGACTATCGAATAATTACCAAAAAAAGTTTTTTGTTGTTAACTATATTAACGATATTTGACATAGCATTGTGCTCTCGAAGTATAATTAATTATCGTAGGCGGTTCATCGTAATCTATTATAAAATCGGAGAAAAATACATGTTTCATATTATTACAAAAAGCATAGCATAGTTGTAAAGCAGGGCGGGTTCTAACCTATTGGGCTAGAGGGAGCGCGGGGCGCGGTGGGTACTCGTAGGCGCGGGGAGAAAGAAAACGCGGAAGGGTCCGATTCTATCGAAATTTATGTAAACATAGGATCCCGATCGAGTGTTTTACGTAAATATGACATTCCACTATTTTTTTTCGGCCGTCGCCGCCGCTATCGCCAGCAATCGTCGTCTCACTACCCTCTCCAAAAATGCTTAGATAACAAGAGCTCACGCTTTTTATTAACGCGTCGAAATGAGGAGTAAAAGAAAATACATCTAATGCAAACAAAAATTTTGTATTCACATTACATTTATTATACAAATTTTTTTTCATTTTTTATTATATTTCGCAATCGCAACGTTTCAATGCAATCGAATATCACTAGCAGCTTTCTAGAAAAAGAGAACGAAAAATTTTTTTTGACCACTATTCGCTTTTTCAGCTGAGAATAAAATGCATTAGCAGTAGTCACTTTAAATGCGATATTTTATAGCTTATATTTTGATGGCATTAATGATATTGAGGAATGCGTTGGCGATTTTGATGCTTTTTCACCAGGACATTCCCAATATTTCGCTTTTTCTCTCGATAGTGGTGGACCTAGCGACAAGGAACGATAGCCCTTGTATTCAATCGATTTTTTTATATACAATATTCTTTTATTTGATCCATGTCTTATCGCTCGCAACTAAAATTTACGATTGAATGAAAAAAAGCTATATATATACTGTTTATATACACTGTCAGATCGGTGATATGTCGTCACTCATAAGAGAAGAGTTGATGCTGTTTATATAAACATACTAACGAGGTGTGAAAAATATAAACCAGAACCATTCGCGATCTGTCTTATCTACTTTTAAAGAAAGTGTGGCCCAATAGGCAAAGGGACAAAGAAATTACAAATGAAATATATAATGAGTTATACAAGTAAGGTAGTGCTTTAACTGTATGCACAGCGTATATGATTCGTAGCTGACATTAACGATATAAGAATGCATCACGTCAGGAAGCATGAGACCGGTTCTTTTGATAGACGGCAGGTCGTGTACGAATTGCAGAGGGCTTTTTACAGTTCTCGTGCAGCATGTGCCCACTCTGCACACATTGAAAAAAAACTATTGTCAACAATATTGTGAGTGAGACGCTACTGAAAAATATGTGGGAAGACTGTAATGTAGATGATGTATTGTATGTTCTCGGTAATCTGCAAAAAAGAGACATAGGTGTTCGAATATCGCCGGTGCAATACTATGCGATCGAGAATTAGATATACGTGATAAGAAACGTGGAATAGTTATTGAAGAACCCGTTTCTGACTGGTCTCGCGCGACAGAAAGTGTACCCACGGTTATGAGACAAATGTTATTGTTGTAATGTTAATGTTAGAACGATGAAAAGGGACATTGGCGGAAATGTTAATGTAATAAAGGATGATTATTATTGGGCGAAGAAAATCGCAGATAAGCCAAGATTAGTGCATTAAGATTCCCATGGATAATGAAAAGAGTGTCGAACTGCTGATTATTGACAATATATGGATGGAGTTTCGTGATTGCGATCTTATGCTAAAACTGTTTTTCAATAGATGAGACGATCAATGCTTTGTGTGAACAGTGCACTTTCGCAAATAAACATAATAAAAAGGTATTAGAACGTTATTATATACGACATTCTAGATATGTCATGGTACTGCAACGTGTATGAACGAGTCACGTGCAAATCCAGTTAGTGCTCCGAATGATGCAAAGAGTGATCTAAAGATTGTGAAAAGACATGGTTGTGGAAAATCATGAGCGAGTGAAACGCGAATTGCTGGAGCAGTGCGGCCAGATCGCTACTTTGGTGAAGTGTTTTGCGTGGCTGCAACGATGCGACGAGTGCATCGAACGATTCGAAGAACTTTGTTGTGCCAAGCGTCCGCGTCTCGTCATTGGACACTGACAATCCGTGGTGGCGAGGATCGCGCAACTTGCGGGTGCAAAGTTGCAGTTGGAGCGACGTTTTGTACACATTGGTGGCGAGTACGCGAGTAGCAACGAAAGATCTCTTGTCTGACGAGAGACGCGTTCGAGAGTTGTGTATTGACAGGTGAGATGATAAACATTAATCACTTCGAGCCGCGGCGATTTTTGGAAGATGCTGGCAATGTAGTTCTAGAATGAGTGCGAGATGCTGTAGAAAAACACGGTAGTGTAAAAGTAAACATCGCGTTCAACGGTGAGTTCACGATGAAGGATAAACTGCTAACAAGAGCATAATTACAAAGAACAACGAGATGTACCGATATGCATGAGTGAGAGTATGAGCAGCATGTCATCGAATCTATCCTAGCACCGCTCGAAGAGTTCCAGGAACGCGACAGCGGGTGGGCATTGTCACGTATATTGAATTTGACTATCAATGTGAACAAATTAAATTCCATGCGCGCGGGATGTCACATCGAAATGCCGCGGAAAATAGCGATGAAACGAGCGGTTATCAGTGTGCGTACGACGGACAATGTGCTTCGCGTGATCGGTGGTTGCCGCTCTGTAGTCAGCTGAAAAGTATATGGAGCGAGAGTCATCGTATCCACATTATACGACAGTTAAGTTTCGCAGGTATCGAATTCCCAATGACTTTAAAAGACATTTCTAAATTTGAACGTTTAAACGTTGTGTCGATCAACGTGTATGATTGAAAATAAACACTTCCTCGGCGGCTAACTAATGACTAGAAGGAGAAACATGTCAATGTGCTGTACATGCAAGATCCACGCATCGACGGTGTTGAGCATTTTGCATGGATAAAAAATCCCGTCTCGCAGATTAGTGGGAAAAAGAACAAGAAATTTTTCTGCGATCGGTAAGTATATTACGGAAAGCCAATAAAAAAACAGTAAAAAGAAATAGTGAAAAATGATTTCTCTATTATTTACAGATGTCTTTATTACTTCAGTACGAATGAAAAATTGCAGTCGCACGCAGTGGACTGCCAAAAGATCAACGACTGCGCGATCAGACCGAGCGTGGACGACAAGTGGCTCGAATTTGGGAATTGCAATAAGGAGCACGTCCCATTCATCTACGCTGACTTGGAGTGCGTCCTACGGAAAACAAAACTCGACAGGGAAGATGCATCATCGTACATGTAGCAATACGAGGTATTTAGTATAAGACTATATGCGTTGCTCATATGATGACGCGTTATCGTCATATCGATCACGAAGATTGTATAGCATGATTCGTGCAACAACTCAATGATTTGGCGCATCGAGTGAAAAATATCATATCCACTAACGTGCCCATGGAAGCGTTGTCGAAAGAATAATGGGAGGCCTATCATAACGCGACGCGGTGCCATGCGAGAAATCGTTCGCGATCGGACAACAAGCGGGTTCGCGATCATTGCCATCTCACCGATAGATAACGTGGTCCAACGCATGCAAATTCCAATCTTAATTATAAATTCATTATATATTCCGATCGTTTTTTACAATTTATGCTACGACACTTTATAATTAAGGAAATTGCTACCGCGTATAGACATGTAGATGTATTACTTTTAAAGAAAAATATTTCGTTCACTAAACATGTCGATAGCACCAAAGACAAAAATAAAAAGAATTTTCAGAAAAATTGTATAAAATTAAGATTCTTTCAAATTTTTAAATGCAAGCCGATAAACTAGCGTCATTTCTAAGCAAAGACAAATTAAAAATCGTACGTTCCTAATTATTTTTACACTCGGCTGAAGAATTTAAATTACTGACGTAAAGGTGTCTTTCCGTACGTTGACTGCATCGAAAAATTACAGGACGCTTACCACCGCGCGAATCATTTTACAGTTCGTTGACAAGCGATACAGTATCCAAGAGCAGTTACACTCACGTCGTGAACATCTGGAAGCGATTCTTCATCCGAACATTCAGCGAGTACAGTGATCTGTACTTGAAAATCGCGGCCTTAGTCAATGTTCAAGCAGATACACGCAAGCTAATAACAAGTACATGCGTTCATACGACTCATCGAAATCATCGTCATACTTGATGTACTATGATGTTAATAATTTATATGGGTGATGTGTCAACCATTGCTATACGCCGAATTTCGATGGATCGAAGACGCTGTGAACTTTGATGTGAACGATCACTCTGGATTCACCCACCGGTATCTTGAGTATCCACAGCATCTACACGATCAACATACTAATCTATTTTTCTGTCCAATGCGCGATAAGCCACCCTCGCGACAAGCCAAACGCGAAGATAAACGCGTTCTAACGACGTTGTATGATAAGCAGCATTACATTATCCATTACCGAAACTTGCAGCAATGCACTCGTCACGATCTTCGCGTAACAAAGATTCATCGGGTGCTAAAATTCGCGCAATCTTCATAAGTATCTTCGTGAATACATTGAATTCAATACAAATTTCAGAACTCGTGCAAAAAATGATTTCGAGAAAAATTTATATAAATTAATGAACGCGGTATTCGGTCAAATAGAGAATGTTCGAAATCACGTCGATGTAAAATTAGTAACAAAATGGAACGGATGATACGGCACGGAGGCAATGATCACAAAACCGAATTTCCACAGCCGTAGCGTCTTTTCGGAAAATTTGATCGCTGTAGAATTGCAAACTCGAAGTTCAACAAACAGATTTACGTGTATGTGTATACTCGATATATCGAAAATCTGCTTGTACGAATTTCATCACAAGTATATGTTACCACTGTTTCGCGACAAATGTAAAATTATGTACACCGACACGGACAGTCTCATTACCAGAATGCGAGGATGTTTACGAGACTATGAAACGCGATATCACTAGACACGAGCGATTATCCGACAGATAACGCGTACGGCGAACTTCTTGCGAACAAAAAAGTACTCTATCTGATGAAAATAACGGTGCAATCGAATTCATTGATCATAGAGCGAAGGTGTACGCAATGTGGACGGCAAAAAAGAAACTAAAAAGGCGAAAGGCATAAAAAGAAATGTCGTAGCGTGAATGATACATTCGACGATTACATGCGGTATTTGAATGAAGAAATGACTCGCCATCAATCGTGTATACGATCTAAATTACACGAGATGTACACGATATCCGAATCGAAAATTGCTCTGAGTCCATACGATGACAAACGATATGTCGTACCGGACTCGACGGAGACGTGGAGGCATTGGCGGATATCTTTGTAATATATAATAAAAATAAAATATATGAATCAAAATTTTATCAAATAACATTATTTTTATGTATCCATGAAATGTGCGATCCATCAAATCCCAGCCACTTGATGTACACTTGTCTTCCTTCGCAATACTTTCTCCACGAGATACACGTCCGGATGAGTAGCGCGATGCAACTCATGCTCGTGTACCAAGCACCAGCGACGGATTTTTCGCTATAATCCTGGAGTAAATAGGTTATGGGATTGATACCTTACGATTGTAAATGTACCCTAACAATTGTAAACATCTCCACGGTCCAATTTGACATGTAATCCTTCTCAAAATTCGCCTTGTACTTGCTCACGCGTACCGAATCGCCTACTTGAATGTTGCAGGACTCGCGATCTTTATCGCGCTACATTGTGTCCAAAAGTCTTTCGGCGATCGCGGGAATTACGTCAGCGAGTCGCATGACGATGGTGCGATGCGCGTTGTAATCTGACACCAGATGCGGCAGCTTGTCGATTGCCACTTGTAATTGCCATTGAGCGTAAACATCTTCCATTCTCTCATCTGTCATTCTTAAGCGTGCGATTCGAAATTATTCGATCACTGATGCTTTCAACGTCAAATAGTGATTAACATTGTGTTTTTTTCTGCACATCAGCGTTGTAAAACTCTTTCCTCATATCCGTTTGTAAATTTTTCGGACATCTTCCACTCTCTCAAACGATCTCAGCGATAACGTTAGCTGTCTCGCTTCCACCCTTGCTCTTGAGTGGTACGGCTCACGCGTACTTGCTCAACACATCGATGACGGTGAGTATGTAGTGGACCTCTATTGAAGCCGTTGAGTACGAACGCATTTCAACGATATCAGCCTGATCGTCGTATTCTCGAACTATGCCCCTTCGCGGAAAATTTCTTCTCGCCGGAGCGTGCAATTCCTCGACGAGTCGACGTTTCTCGGAGCTAATTTCTTTTCTCTTTTTCTCAGACTTCTTTTTCATGATTCGACATGTAATACACAGGGTACAAGAAAATAATGTATTTTTTCTCGATGATGTCACTCGACTGACTCATTTCATGGATACGCGATTTAATTTATATAAGACCAGATTCGCAAAGTTTCTCGATGATCGAGAGCACCTCGTTGTCGTAAGTATTGTTATCCGCTCGGTGCGAAGCGTTGAGCAATCATAAACGATCCACATGTTCGTTTCACGTAATCGATCGCATTATCGTTCAATATCATTGCGTGAGATAATCCCTTTCTAGATTTCTTCTTCTGTTTCTTGGGTGTAATTGACATTAACGGCGCGATTACGTATTTGTACTTGTATTCCCTGTTGCTCAAAATAATCGATCTTGCGATTAATACTTGTATTTGTGCGAATTCGTCGCTATCAGAATGCTCTTGTATTTGTTCATATCGTCTTTCGTAGAGGAGATCGTCGGGAATTCTCTTGAAAATCAACTCGTAAAGACCGGGTATATCGGTGTATCATACGCCATCGATAATTATGTTGTCCGCGTCATCCATATCGAAACATTTATTGCTAAACAGCCCATCCTTGTAGGTAAACGCCTGATCTATACCGCTCTTTTATCTTGCGCCCTCCTCAAGACAGCCTCGACGTACTTTGAGCCCTCAACGGGCCCATTGCCGGCTCGTAACGCCTCTCGACCTTCCGACATTTGCAGCTGATTTTGAACCTTCGTCGCTAACTTTTCCGTCGTTTAGAAAACGTTTTCTAATGATTCTATCGTCGGTACGATTTTGGTACGCGTGTGGAGATTATCGACTGTACATGATCGTGCGATCATTGGATTTATGTAGAGTTATGGAAAGAAAAAGTGGCACGAACATCTCGCTTTTTCTCCCTCCTCTTATTTCTCTTCCTTCTTCCTCTCACATTTAGAGACAATCGCTGCATCTTCATCGCGCGATTCTCTCTTTGTCGCGCGCACTCCGGGGCTGTCGACGAAAAGTCGCAACGGTTCGATAAGAGGTTTAAAATGCTTGTCCAATGCGATGCTCTCCTCGATTCTACCGCTCTTCAGAGCGCGATGTTTCTTTCTCTTACGGATTCGCTCGTCTTCTCAATCTCCCTCGCGATTTTTTCATGCTCACGCACATCTGCCATGTTCGTCTCTGGTTAAGAATTGGCAACGACTAGTCACGTTACAATATCGCGAACTCATTAAACTCATTAAACTCATTTTCTGTATTGTCCATTTATGAGCGCACTGTGTCTTTGTCTATCACTAGAAATCCATATTTTTGCTGCTAACAATCGCGGCACAATTCGTCGTACGACATGTCGGTATTCACATGATCATTGGAAACATGTTTCAAGTTGGTACCGTCCTGTTTGATCCTGAACAGGATCAAAAGATTCGCGTTGTCGCGTATCAGATGTTTAGGTATTCTCGCGTACGTTTGACAGGGATAGAAGCAATCGTGACGACTCATCGAAAAGTATTCTCTTATCGTATCCTGCTTGTCACATGCCACGTCATCAAGGATAAAAATAGAATTTGGACGCGTCTCACTCGGTGGAACGTCGCTGTTATTGGAGAACGTAAAGTAGCCGATTTCGTCGATAGATGTAAATAAATTTGCGAGATATTGATACTTTGGTTGTTGCAACGATTTCGAGTAGAGGTACACGTTCTCGAAATGTACGCCGTTCGGGAAAGCTTAGGAGAATGTTGGTTTTATCAATTCGACGGGCCGCAAATGATCGCGTGTATAGTCGGCAGCATTTCGCCATGCTTGCGCTTCTCCGCGCTGCTTTCCATCATTCGTGATTTCGCGGCGCAGTTTGTTACGCGTATCGTCAGCGGTTGCAGTACGAATTTCATGCTCACATTAAAGGCTACGCGCGAATCTATGAGTCGCGCAGTAACAAAATGTATCTCACACTGTGTCATCTTTTCGATATTCAACTTGAGCGCCGAGCAGTTGCAATATGAAGATCGTACTTTTACGCGTGTACAGCGATTACATCGAACATATCTGGGGCAAGCTTCCGGAACAGGCGAAGGCAAATTTGAACCTATCGTCGCTGCGACGAACACTACAATCAGCCATGGCAGCGGACATATCGACGATTCCGCACTGAAAATAAAGGACTGTAGCGAATATCGGCGTCAGGCGACAGTCTGCTGAATTGATAAACGTCTTATTTTTGAATTACATATCCCGGGCTACCAGTTTTGCAGTCCGGGCACTTGACTTACGAAGCGATTAGCCAGAGGTGACGCAGGCATAAATCCGCTGGACGCGTGTCGAGAACACGACATTGCATATTCGCATAGCAACGATTTCACCGATAGACACGCGGCGGATAAGGTCACCAATAAAGCGCTAGGACACGTTATTGCGAGAGATTCGGCTCTGAGCGAGAGAGCCGTCACTGTTGCCGTTTGCGATGAAAGACCAAGATCGGCATGGGCATGAAATCAAAGAAGACGACAACGAGGAAAAAGACAACGAAAAAACGGATTCTACGACGAGGCGAAACGAGGCTAGCGTAGCGAAAGCGGTAAACGATAACAAAGCCGCGCGATGTCAGCTCGAGGAGCTGTTACATCACGATTACGCGATGGAATAGAGCCGCGGACTCTATCTCCGCACAAATACGGACTTGGATTGTATCTCAGCATCTATAAACACGGACAGGGCGTAGCAGCAAAGAAAAAAAAAACGGCAAAGAGACGATAAAAATGCCCAGGTACAACTACCAACGTGCAATTGAACGAACTCGCGAGACGTATGCACGTACCGTACTTTAGAGGGCGTTTTCATGCGTAACCGTTACCGAGCGACGCGCATCCAAACGAAAACAGTATCATGAATCTGGACAATGCGACGGGACCCGGTACTCACTGAATAGTATACGCGAAGAGGAACAACCGCGTTGTGTACTTTGACAGTTTCGGTAATCTTCGACTGCCCAAGGAACTAATGCGATTTCGGGAATGATGCTACGATGATGTCCTATCAGACGATCAGATTTTCTGCGAACAGATGTGTCTGCAGTTTCCACAAACGATAGACATGCGTGAATTTAAAAAGCTCGACGAGAAATCTTAGTCGAACTGTGAAATTTTAGTCGAACGCTTTTTCCGTCACATTGTTGATGCTTACACTGAGTGGAAAGAGCATCGTTCTCGTGGTGAACTACTTCCCTGCCATAGATTTAAATGATGGAGATTACGAGCTCGGTTTGGTGATTTTTTAAAGTTATCACACGATATCGAACGTGAACGAATTGAATAATAAATTTTATTTCGCCAAAAACGACGCGAAAATTACAATTCCCGAGAGTTCGTATGAAGTGCGAGACATAAATGAATTTTTGAAACGCGTGATTTTACGGAAACATCTGCTTGAAACCGTTGACGTAGTGCGTAGTGGCAATAACAACAACAACAACAATAACAACAATGACACCAATGACGATAATGGTGAGAGTGGAGAACCTGATTACGCTCCGCGTAAACTACAACACACGATGAGATGCGAGATTAGATGTGCATACAGAATAAATTTTGGCAAGCCCAACAGCATTGGATCGCTCTTGGGACGATTCTCGTCGAAGCGTATATTGCGGCCACGAAGATGGCACGAATCGGACATGTCGATCATAATGACCGTAATGAACATAAACATTATTCGCGTAGAATGTAATGTAACCGCATACAGCAATAGCAAAAGTGCGCACATGATACACGAATTTTCACTGAGTGTGCCGCCAGAATATAAGATATCGAAGAGGTTGGCGCAGATCATTTACCTGCCAACCATTCATCGCACGGAGCATTACGGATTTAACGATAGAAAGGACGATTGCTCGATTTTCGCAGAGAGGAGACCATCAGAATGCACGTGCGACAGCGACAGTGATAACGCAAGCGTGAGATGCTCATATTGAACGAAGCGGAGCGCACTCAAAGAGATAACGCATTCTTTACAAGGCCAATCACCATTTGATAACACTAGCTCATCCAACTGTATCAGCAAGAAGAAGCTCAGCGCGTCGAACGTTAAATTTTTACAATTTTTAGAATTCGCAGTGCGCAACTTTTGAGATGATTGATATCTTGAATATTACCGGTGAGCCGATCTTTGACGATATTGAGACTTACACGTATAACCCGTTCGCTAATACAACATACAGCGATGAGATAAGAATACCCATACAACAATAGGATTTGTACATCGTGCGAAAGTTTTTCTCTATGTCGAAAGAAGATTGATGAAAGATTGGTGAAAAAGAAAAACGATCTGATGCCAACGCTTGTAAATAATTGCGTGGTATTCATGTTTGATGAAATTCGATATGAACTCAGTGATGTGGAGATTGACCGCAACCGAAACGCAACCATAACTAGCATGCTTAAGAATTACGTGTCAATGACGAACGATAAAACTTTGATTGCGCTGAACGCTAGAAACGGAACTCTAGATTCGACATGGAGGAAGGACATTTTAATTTTTGCATGCCGCTCAGCATGCTGTGAGCTTTTGCGAAGATTACAAACGCTTGATGATCAATGCTCGCCACGAATTGATTTTGATATAAGCGCGCAACGATCACAATTGCTTGGTGGGAAATCCTGTGACGGAGTCTGAGATTGAATTATTTATTTTACAGTGGCGGATGCCTCACGTTGCGTTAAACGAGATCAATAAATTATCATTGCTATGAGCATTGGAAAGCTGTCGTTATCTGAGCATGAGTTTTCGCTCATGATATCTGTACGAGTATCTTCTGTTATAGAATACGGCCAAGCATAGGCTATCAAAACGGTGACTCAGCTTGAAAAGCCTCGATCTTTGCTCTGCAGACTGGAAAGAATATCACGTCACAAGATGTTAGCGTGTTCGACGATTGTAATTTGAGTAATATGTAACTTTTTCTAAATTCAGCGTTTTATCCGTACGGCGATTTAAATCTGGATTTTGGCAAAAAAGAGATACACTGTTCTATTTGATATGTATGTACGTTTTCATAGAGTTTATTATGGAATCGATTGCTTTGAAGCGCTACTTAATGTGCTCTCATTTATTGAGAAAGAACCTTTTATGTTGATTGCTCGCGACAAAAAGAATCCATCAAGAGTGCCTGTGGCCGTAAGCATAGAATTTGACAAGTAGAATGTGTCCGCGAATACAACAATCTATTGTCTCATCATACATGATCGCGTAGCTCAGTATAATCCATTGACCAACGTTGTGCGCAAAATCACCTAAATGCACCTTTGATATAAAACATCTACGATACATCACAATTAAGTCTTTTCAGTCTTCTCGACAACATGCCCGTGCCAACGTTCGTGGATCTGCAAGGATTCATCGTTAACAAGAAATTTATGGTGGAAGTAGCGGTGCTGAAACAGGGAATTGTTGTCACGCATTACATTTTTACGAGTCCCGTGCTATGAAATTTTTGACAAAATCCGACAAGTCTTGCGCTTCCTGGTCGGTTGCTTATCATAGATTGCAAGGGGAGGATGGGAGGATGGGATGGTCCCGTATAACGAGGCGAAATGCCTGATTACAATGACTGTATTTGAAGATGATGCTGTCGTGTACGTCAAGGGACGCAAGAAACGAACGTGGCTGTGGAACTTGCTTCTGATAAGCGAGAACGCATATACATCGAAACCTTGAATGCAGTTTACAAAGACATGGAATCTTTATCTAATCTAGATGTTACTAATACTATACGATGCGGACAACATGTTAAGAATTATGCGTTACAGAATGTAATGTATAACTATTGGTTGCAAAAGAATTTTTTTAAAATAAAAATACGTTAACATATTTATTATGTATTTCTTTTTCCTTCCTTTGTAATATATGTATAAATGTATATATGAACGTACATCTAAACGTATGTACGTACAAACGTATGTATGTACGTATAAATGTATAAACGTATGTATATATATATATATA
>NW_017259563.1:22064-22980 GCF_001594045.1 Atta colombica
ATATAAACGTACGTATAAAATATGTACGAATGTATGTATAAATTCGTGACAAAGAAAATACGTAGAAAGACGTGATAAAATGTGTCGCGACACGTTCGAAATTCTTGGAAAAAGGGTCTGCCTCCCCTCTATGATTCCAGAAGTATTACCATATATCAATTTATATGGATGCAATCAGTCTTGCGATACCCGCTACGAAGGGTTGAAAAAAAAATGTACTTCGCCAAAGAGAGCAGTGTATCATACGACGTGAAAAAAGAATATAACATGTAAATTTCATACACGTTCTATACACAAAAGAAATGTTGTTTAACATTATGTACGTACATAGCATGGAGCGTTTGAGTACAGAGCATCGTGCGTTTATTGAGCAGATATTACGATTTGAGGACTACGAGCTACAAATTTTTGAAAATTGGAATCAACGTTGATTCACCGAGTCATGTGGAGATTGCCCTAGGAGATCATCACGGACACGAATTGTCGCTGTCTTTCGAAACATGGAAGGATCTTTACGAGCAGCGATGGAATATTTACAATGCTGCGAAACGAATACAATTTTATAAGCGTTGAACGACCGCTAATCAGCACGCTGAACGATGCGACGTGCATACATCTCAATTCTTCATTCGTACGCATTACGATAACCGAAACGAAGCTACGACGTATGCTTTGACGGGTGTATCGATGTAATGTTCGAGCGATTAGCCCGACTCGATACGATTGATGTCAAGTATACGCGATTCTCCAACATCATATCTGAGAACGCTATACGTGATAACGACATTTTCAATGGACATGGATAGTTCGTCGATTGCGAACCATTGGCTTTAGTTTGTAATACGTACGAAAAAATTAAACGATGTAATAAGATGTGAATAAAAAAATTTTCGTTCACATTATATATATATATATA
>NW_017259563.1:23938-25040 GCF_001594045.1 Atta colombica
TATATATATATATATATGTGTATTTTCTTTTACTCCCTATCCTTTGTCTCGACGCGCTAGTAAAAATCGCACTGAAAAAGCTGCATCATAAAAATAAGAGATTTGTAGTCTATCGATTCATTTCTTCTGTCCCGATATCCCAGCTCTAACATTGCGTGCGCTCTACCTTTCTCTAACATTCGAGCCGTTGTTACACATTTTTTGTGACATCTAGAGTTCTATAGTTCTATATTTTGCAGATATTTATGATCTTAAATGTTTCACATGCAGCGCAAATGTATCCTAGATAGTCTAACTATGGCACAGGATGCTTCTCAGCGTCAGTCTTCACAGTATTCGCGCGAATATGAAACTAGCACGAAAAGCAGTATAGTGAGTGAGACTTTTTCCCAACATGCAAAGTATTTTACCGCTTACAAAATTACATAAAGTGACTGGGTCATAGTGTGGAACATAGTGACAGTTATACATTAGTGTGGTCTTCTTTTAAAAAAAATTTTATCGAACAGTTTCGACTCTCGCGCAATAATGAGCAATCTCAGAGAGCTTCTAGAGATCCACTACGAATATCTATCTACTATGAGTATTGGGGGAGTAAGTAGTTTTTTCTTTTTATTTGTATCTAATTTTCTTTTTTTTTTCTTTAGTTAATTTATGCTTCTAATGTTTCTTTTATTTTTCTTTTTCTACTACATTATGGTCAACAATTTGAGAGTTGTATGGCTGCAATTATTAAACGAGATGAGGGTTCTGATAATTCCTCTGGTAAGTTCAGTATAAATTATAAAGTTCAGTATAAATTATAAAATTATAGAATATTTTCTAATTATCTTTTTCTAATTTACTTTGTATAATATTTTTTTCAGGAGACACATCAGGATAAGATTTATTAATATTTTCAATAGAGAAATGATACGTGCAGAGAGATGTGTTGGGATCGGCAGGAGAACATTGATATGTGGGAAGATGATTTCTTCTTGGCGGAATTATTCGACCTCCGGCCGTACAAAAACCGATCCGGAGCCAGAAGATTGGAATTATAAGTTTGATACAACTTTCTCGATAAAATTTAAAAAGGAATATTTATATATTTATATATATT
>NW_017259563.1:25140-34740 GCF_001594045.1 Atta colombica
TACAGAAGGCAACGACAATGGCGGCGGCAGTGGCGGCGTCGACAGCGGTGGCGCCGGGCCTTTTCCCCTTCTACCTGCGCCAACGAGTACACCACGTCATTATGAGTACCTCCCCGTGCCTACGAGTATCCTCCCTACGCTCCCCTCTAGCCCAATGAGTTAGAATCCACCCTGCGTTGCTATTTAGCATATTAGGCATAATAAGTACTTTATGTACATTATAATTCTTTAATCAGACACTTATGAAAGGAGAACGTATAAAGAATTAATTGTGAACATTAATTAACAAATGTTCACGTTTCGTAGAAAAAGAAACGATAAGGAACGATGAAAGAATTTAATGTTACAAATACAATACAAAAAAATTGAAGGATCAGTATATCCTCCAAAAAATAGGTAATATTCAAGAGAATGTAATTTCGTCAAAAATAATCATAACGAGATTTAAAAATAAAAATTTTAAAGCTTGAAGTCTCTACTTTCGAGGCCGATTAATTGATATTTCGATCTAATTAATTTTTCACAAAGTTATAGGGAATTGTAAATAGATAGCTTTCAAATCTCTAAAAATTTTGTATGTATTTTACAAAGTTTCATGACCTGAATTAAAAATTGCAAATAAATTCTGTTTACAGCGTGTGAAAGAGTCTTTACGTTTAATTTGCCTTTTCGTTAAGTATTGTATAATATTTTTTCATCAAGTTATTCAAGATTGATGCGAAAACGAATCCTTTTACTTCAATGTTGAATAAAAATCGGTAAAAAAAATCGTAAGACTATCTACAGAGAAGCAAATTTAATTAAGTCATGGAACTTGGTAAAGTCTGTACAAAATTTTTAGATTTGATGGCTTTCCATGTACATTCCGATAATTTTGTAAAAAGTCAATTAAAGAAATCGAATATTATTTCTAATCTATCTCGAAAGTAAAGACTTCAAGCTTTAAAATGCTTTTCTAAAAATCTCGTTACGTTAAAACTGGAATATAAAAATAAAAATATCTGCACAAAAATTCATACGCTGTTATCTCATCCCGTATTAAAAGCTGTTACACACGTTGAAAATAGAACGGATGCAATCCATTTTCCTTTAAAACATGATACACGTAGTTCATGGTACACGAGTGTACGACTTATATGGTGTACATTATTCGGAGAAAAAATATTTGAAAACAGAGAAAGAAGTCTATGTCTCTCTCTCTCTCTCTCTCTCTCGGTTTTTAAATGTTTTTTCGTGCTTTCCTTCGTTGCAAGATCTCTTATCTAGCTAGTGTGTTATTCGAGCTTAAAATGAATTATACAACGAAAGAGTATACGAATATGATTTATTTTTGTGGGATGGCCAAAGGAAATGCTCTCGTCGCGGAGCGTCTGTACGCGGGACAATTTCCGAATCGTCGACATCTATCAAGATGCACAATATTGAATTGTCTCCAATGCGCGATCCAAACAGGAAATGCACTCGCAATGCATCAACATCATGATAGGGCAATGCGTCGTTAATGACGACGAGCAAATTATGCACATGATCGAAGAAAATCCTCAAAACAGTGCAACAGCTTTTAGCACGGGATGAGATATAGCGTATCAATTTTTGTGCAGGTGTTTTTATTTTTTTATTCCAATTTTTCTTTCATATTTATAGCACTTTTAACATATAGTAATCATTAATAAAACTTGCACAGGATTCCTTGCACAATGTCGAGAAGTGCTTCATTTCTCGATCGAATTTTATGGACGGACGAGACCACATTCACGCTGAACAGCATGTTCATTTCTCGTAATTTCTTGCTCTAGCAAGAAAAGAATCCGCACACTATTCGACAATGCGCCTTCCAATCGATGGTCGATCAATGTGTGGGCAGGAGTATTTGCTAACAGAGTAGTAAATATTCTTGCAAATTAAGAAATTTTTTCTGCTACATTGTTTTCGTAACGTTTCGATGAGTAACTTTCAGATCGGGCCATACTTCTTTCCGACACAATGAATGGAAGAATATATGCTGATTTCATTAAGAATCAGTTATCGATTTTCTTGTCATTAAGAATCAGTTACCGACGTTTCTCTCCGAGAGCGGGAAACGCTGATTTTTCAATGGACCTCTCGCACATTATTCTCGCAGAGAAATTCTGGATGAATGTTTTCCAGACAGATGGATTGGTCGGAGTGGTCCGATCGTTTGGCCGACACGCTCTCTAGATTTGAATGTGCTCGATTACTTCGTCTGGGGCTATATCAAAACTGCAGCTCTCGAGCAAATGTGATAGAGGTATGTGAGGAAATCGGCCTTTCATACCATCATTCTGGATATGGTGCACCGTAGAATGCGATAAATTTCTCAGAGAGTCGAACTTTGCCTGCAAGTGCAAGGAAGATACTTCGAACAATTGTTAAATTAGAAGTGTAAGGACAGAGTGGATTAGGTCTACTGGGGAAAACCACTTAAAAAAAAAAAGCTCTTTAAGGTGGTATGGAATGTTTCCTATCTGCGTAACAAAATTCGGTAAATGTACACTAAAAATAGATGTAAAAATAACATGATTCCATAAATTTACAAAATCAATGCATAAAATAAAATGAATTACTAATAGTATTCTAATTTAACACAATTCTAATTTTTTTTTCTTATTGTATCGTACTTTGCCGTACTACAAATTCGCGATTGATCCTCCATTGTTTGCCTCTGTATATTATAACACACTACGCAAAAAAGATTAAAGGCTCGTTCTGTTCTCCAAAAATAAATAATATTCAAGAGAGTATAAAATTATCAAGGATTATTAAGGAGATTTTTAGAAAAGCATTTTAAAGCTTGAAGTCTCTACTTTCGAGATAGATTAGATATAATATTTCGATCTCTCTAATTAACTTTTTAGAAAATTATCGTAATGTACATGGAAAGCCATCAAATCTAAAAATTTTGTACAGACTTTACCAAGTTCCATGACTTAATTAAATTTGCTTCTCTGTGGATAGTCTTACGATTTTTTACCAATTTTTATTCAACATTGAAGTAAAAGGATTCGTTTTCACATCAATGTTGAATAACTTGATGAAAAAATATTATACAATACTTAACGAAAAGGCAAATTAAATGTAAAGATTCACTCTTTCACACGTTGTAAACAGAATTTATTTGCAATTTTTAATTCAGGTCATGAAACTTTGTAAAATACATACAAAATTTTTAGAGATTTGAAAGAATCGGGCTCGAAAGTAGAGACTTCAAGCTTTAAAATATTTTTTTAAATCTCATTATGATTATTTTTGACGAAGTTACATTTTCTTGAATATTACCTATTTTTGAAAGATATACTAAGTGATCCTTCAATTTTTTTGTATATTATATTTGTAATATCAAATTCTTTTATCGTTCCTTATCGTTTCTTTTTTTACGAAACGTGAACATTTGTTAATTAATAACATTTGTTCATTAATTCTTTATACATTCTCCTTTCATAAGTATCTTATTAGAGAATTACGATGTACATGAAATACGTATTATACATAATGCGCTTTTTGTAATAATACGATAGAAAAACATACTCTTCTCTGATTTTATAATAAATTACGATGAACCGCCTACTATAATTAATTATACCTCGAGAGCACAATGCTATGTCAAATATCGTTAATACGGTTAATTACCAAAGAGCTTTTTTGGTAATTATTCGATAGTGAGCTTAGAATATCTACCATAAATACACTATTAATTACGGCAGATTTTCAGTGATTTTTGAAGTATACATAGAAAGAGATATTCCAACAAAACTTGCAATAAAACATTTACATCTTTATTGATATTTTATTGTATTCCGATGAAATCATACTCTCCTAATATGAAACGAATGATGGAGGGAATGTTGGAGAATGATATTATTTCTTTCGGATATCTTTTTCTTAAAACTTTTTCCTTTTGAGATTTAGAGAAGCAATAGATTACGAAATTAGAAATTAATTAGATTTTCCATAGGTTTCATCGCTTTCTTTCTTTCGATATTTTTATTCATCAAAGTTTATTATGATTTGTATTTGTCCTACTTTTGCAGTGTTAGTATTACACATGTAATGTAATCGCGAATGTGCGCAGCGGCCATAGACGCGAATCCGTTAGCGGTGCGATGAGACGTGTAAGCGGCGGTCCCAGGCGCTAAGCAAGGGCGCTCTTCCTCTCTTCCGCTCTTCCTCTCCGATGTTGGCGTTGCCTATGTTTGAAAAAGTTAGCCGAGCTATACTTCTAGCGGCCGGAATATTTCTATCGACGTGCTCTCATTAGTACAATTGCAAACATTAAGATCTTGATTATTATTATGAATATCGCTAAACGATAAAGGACTTTTATGTTTATTTCGATCTCATCTATCTTCTTGTGGGTAATTGGAAAAGTCTTGTGTCTTGAGAACACCTTGTATACCCTTAAATTTCCATATTCGTTACAATTTTTTGGAGGAATGCGTAAAAAATCTGGCTTCATACTTGTTACTTATACGCGATATAAAAAAGTGCAGATATAAAATGCAGATATAAAAAAGTCATTACAAGTCTTATAGATTCTCATTAATCTGGATGAAGGAGTATATATATTTTTTATCTCTGATACACAATGTGAGGAGATTATAATATTAAGGATTAACTATGTTTTGTTTTCTTAGAGGAAATGAATGGAAAATTATAAAAGAAAAACTTGAGTATATTCGTCCAAAATCAACAACAAAATTACAACACAAGATTGCAAAACGGACTGACCCAGAACTTGTTCAAGATGGACACATGCAAGAGCTAAGATTGCTTATGACATTTCAGAAAGCAAAATCAGAATACAATTGTAGAAATGATCGAATCACTTAGTTCAAACGATTTATCAGATTTGTTTCAGCAGTATGTGGAAGATGCACGAAAAAAAATTCGTATATTCAATATGTTGGTTTACTTTTACATGCCATCATGTATTCATAGGAATAATTAGATATTATTGATATAATTGATCAAATAGCTCATTTTGCAGGATCAGTAATGCACAAGCCAAAAGATATTTATTGTAAAAGGATACTATACTACGCCAAAAAGATCAAGAAAAATGAATCAATAATACCTATTATCGAAATTGTGATAACATCTGAGCATGATATTCCATCAATTAGTATATTATTAAAAAGATATCGATATTTTGTAGAAACAAATCGAAAAAAATGGTCACTTTTCAAAGTTGTTGTGGTAGATTGGAGTTGGGCCTTAATAAATTCCCTCATGAACGAATGGAACAAATGTGATATTATAGATTATTTAAAACGTGTATATTTATATTTAGATAAAGAACTATTCAATACACTATTAATTGATAATACACTATTAATTGTGCATACATGTTGCGCATATTTTATGAAACGTGTGTCATATATGCATAAAAAGTTTCCAAAATGTATTGAAGTATAGACATTTTTACTCGAATGTATGGCAGCAATGTTGATGAGTACAAAAAATATTACAATTAGATAAAATATTCAAAGAATTTATAACTATTCTTTTAATTCGTAATACAGAAGAAGCCCAAATAAGCATAACAAGGTTATATAAATTTCAAAAAGATATTTGATAAAAAGATATATGATTAATGAGATGGAGGATAATAAAGAAGAAAATCAGGATTTTAAATATGAAACTATAAATGAAAGACCAATTTTTACTTCTCTTTTTTGCAAGATATAATAAATATGTAAAATTAAAAGAAGAATTACTAACAGATGATGATATTACTAATAAATATTATAATCCTGAAATCGCAGAATATATTACATACAAATTGATGCCATTTGCTCCAATGTGGACGAAAAAAATTCTCTTGTCGTTGATTATACCTGATGTTGCAAGATTAAGTAATGCATGTAGAAAGTTATTTTAATGTAGTAAAGAAAAAAATTTTACAAGGAGAAGTAAATTAAAAGATTGGTCGCTTTATTAATAAAATGAAGAATTATAGTATATCAGCAGTCTTATTGCTGAAGCAGCGCTTAATCCCACTTAAGTCTAGGTACAATAAAAAGTCTAAGTACAATAAAGCGATTGTATCCCGAAAATCCACTAAATCCATTTGTAGAAGAAATGTGACAACGTCATAAAAAAGGAAAAAAATACAGTCGTATGGAAGGACGATAATTAGCTCAGTTAGCGAAAAAGGTAGAGCCAATATCCTCTGTTAGTACATCTATACGTGATATTGAACGAATTGAGTATAGACAAATTCTTATGCAACAAAATAATAATTCAATGCATAAACTTTAAATAACGGTTTATTTCTTGATATTGAATATTATATATGCAGAACACCGAAATAATAAATATAACTATTGGTTACTTATTCTGCAATGAGAAATACGCTAATAATATCAGATAAAGAATTCTATTTATTTTCGGAGCAATAAAAGATTACAATCAGAGAAATGGATCGATGGAACAATTATAGATTGCTTCGCTGTTTCTCACATAAATCATTGGAAAAATATTGTATATGTACAGATCACACGACATTTATATTGGGTGATTATTTTGATAGAAAACCAGACGAAAATTGTATAATGTAACTGAAGAAATATGTGGAAAAATGTTATTGCCTTATTTATATCAGTCACATTGTTAATTGTTGAGATATTGATGAGAAAACTATTACATTGTTGGATGAGCAAAGATAATAAAAGAGCGATACAACTATTTCGAAAATTTTTGAAAGATTGTTCAAAAATATTTTTAAGCAAAATGCAAAATATTGAATTTAAAGAAACTAAAATATCTAGCTGTCCTTTCCAAAATGATGCAAATAATTGCGATATATATATTTTATGTTATTTAAAATGTATTGCTGAAGAAAGATTTTGGTACATCACTAGAGCTTACATTACTTCGAAATAAAATTGCAGAAACCTTACTTCGCACGTTTTTAATTATGAAAGATATATGTTCATTTTGTTTATTTGAAAAAAAAGTTTGTAATATGTAATTTATAGGCGTTGGGCATATCCACAATGCATTGGAGAAATCAACGAACAATGAAACATACAGGAATGGTCAAATTTTAACGTTACATACACTTATACATTATGCAAACAAAAATTTTTTTTAAAAATGCTATGTGTCCGAAAGATATCATATATTTAAAAAATACCATGTCTACAAAAGACATCATATATTTAAAAAATACTATGTCTCCAAAAGACACCAAATATTTAAAAAATGTCTACAAAAGACACCATGTTAAAAAATACCATGTCTATAAAAGGTACTGTATATTTGAAAAATATCATATCTATAAAACTCATCATATGTTATAAAACCATGTTTATTAAAACAATATATACATAAAATAAATGTATAAATAAAAAGACACTCCAAAAGATCCAGTACTTTTCAAGAAATAACGTCAAGTATGTGCAAAAGAAAGTATTTCCTTAAAATATAGTAAGTTATATATCTTTGTATGGTAAAATTATATTATTTCTTAATGTGTTAGTTTATTATGAGCTTATGAATAAAAATTTTGGTTCAATTAGAATTTGAGACAGTTTCCTGACGAAACCCTTACAGCAACAACTGCTGGATTATGCTCCTCCAAGAGTTAGAAAGTCCTGATGCTTTTATCATTGCATCTCTCACGGTATCTTTGCCAATATCAAGCAAAAATTCGTCAGTTGAGATATTGATGAAGTAATGGCTCCGATTGTTTTCTAATCAGGTATACAAATGACATTGTATAACAGATGTTTAGATTTAAAAGAATACCCCAGCCGTAAAATGCACGCATGCACGCACGCACGCACGCACAATTTTAATAACATATTTTGACTTAAAAATAAAACAAAAATCCTAATATCAAAATGTAATATCGAAGCTATAATAGTTTTCAAATTAATTCGTTATACATATTTACATATTTACAATTTTTATTATTCTGTAATATTTTTATGTTATGTACGTTGCATATGTATATATTATATGTATATATATATATATATGTATATATTTTCTATGTTTCTATGTTATTTTTTATGTTATTTTCTATTAAACATGATTAGTGAAGCATTTAAACATTATTGTGTACGTGATTAATTAACTTTAATTCCGTTCCGTTTTCGGAAAAAATATTTTATACGTAATTATTGGGAGTATAAATAAGTTTCCGCCATTTTTAATAAAAAATTAAGCATTTATTGTGAAAGAACAGTACATAATGTTTTATTCAAAGTAATGGTCATCGCTTGCCACTATTTTTTCCCATCTTTCTGGTAGCATGTGGATACCGCGGAAGAACGCTTCATCTTTTGAGGCTATCCAATCATCGATACAATTTTTGATATCTTCATATGATGTGAAATGCTGCTTCAGACAGGCCATGCGTCATCGATCGGAACAAGTGATAGTCGGAAGGAGTAATGTCTGGAGAATACGGCGAGTGGGGTAGAATTTCCCATTTGAGTGTTTCTAAGTAGGTTTCTAAGTTGATTTTGACCGGCGCCGTAACATGTGGTCGAGCATTATCATGCAGGAGAATAATTTTGTCATGCCTGGAGTAGTAGTGGGCGCGTTATTCCTTGAACTCGGCTCAATCTCATCAATTGTGTTCGGTAGAGAGCTTCAGTAATGGTCTCGTTCGGTTTGAGTAACTCATAATACATGACACCAAGCTGATTCCACCAAATACACAACAGTGTGAGTTTTTTTCCATGAATATTCGGCTTGGCTGTCGATGTTGAAACATGGCCAGATCCCCATGATTTCCTCTTCTTTGAGTTATCGTAGTGGATCCATTTTTCATCACCAGTGACTATACGATACAAAAAAATCTTTTCGTTTATGCCTGGCAAGCAGCATTTCACATGTGAAAAATCGGCGTTCAACGTTTCTTGGCTTCAGTTCATATGGAACCCCAATTCTCTTGCTTTTGAATCATTCCCAATGATTTCAAACAATATGAAATTGTTTATTGAGTCACTCCTAATGTAAATGCAAGTTCTTTTTGCGTTTGGCACGAATCTTCATTCAATAATGCTTCCAATTCCGCGTCTTCGTACACTTTCGACTTTCCGCTACGTTCTTTGTCTTCGACGTCAAATCACCGTTCTTAAACTTTTGAAACCACTCACGACAACTTCTCTCACTTAAGGCAGCATCACCATATGCTTCTACAAGCAATCTATGAGCCTCAGCTGCAGATTTCTTCAAATTAAAAAAGTAAATCAAAAGTTCCCGCAAATGACGCTTCGGCTCAAAACTCATTTTCATACAAAAAAAATATATGATGCTGCTACAAAATCGCTAATATTTCAAGGGTATGGTATTGCCGGATGTCCAATCTTACGATATGTCATTTTACATCAAACAATTTTAACTATAGTTTATTAGTGGTGCCGTCTTTTGCAAATGGCGCAAACTTATTTGGACTCCCAATATATAAAATTATATAAAATTATGTTTTATATAAATAGACATATTTTATATATTATATATTATATATTATATATTATATATATTATATATTGTTATCGAATTTCGGAAAAAAAATAGCGGAAGCAAAGTTGTACACCTAATATATTATTATTATTATTATATAAT
>NW_017259563.1:34840-35892 GCF_001594045.1 Atta colombica
GCTTGTGCATATATATATACACGTAGATATTAACAAACTTTCTATTGTTGAAATTTTAATATATAATTTTATATAATTATATATAAAACATTTTAAAACATTTTATTTTTTTTTCTTTAACATTGAGTCAAAAGTCCACATATATAGAAGAGATATAGAAGAAAGAGAAACTGGAAAGCAGTCTCCGTTAGCATCGAATGAAGATTTATTAGCTATGAAAACATTCGACGAAATAACGACTCCATAGATATCGTTTTTTAGCTGATTTAGTAGAGAAATAAGCCACAGATATACGAATTATGAGTATGTACTTCTATAATTAAAATAAGATCTTATTTTTACAATAACATTTACAAAATCAATAATTTTTTACGATAGTACTATTCGGCCTTTCAAATTCTGATCAATTCTACGATAACAACAACGGTATGCGTCACCACGATTACCGCCACCTCGACCATCGCCATCTCGACCACCGCCATCTTGATCACCACTACCATCTTCACTATCATTGCGATCCATCATTTCTGTATAATTTGCAAATCATATAAACAAAAATAAATATACTAAAGAAAAAAAATATTAGAGAGTACTGGATATCCGATCTCCGGTTTTTTTGCTATTGTCAGATATATATACTCTCTAAATCTGAATCAGTGGATAATTACCCAGTGGCATACTTGGCACTGATAATCAGTGAAGTTCAACTAAAAAAGAAGAATGTTTGCATATAATTAAAATACTGATATTTGTTAATTTCAATTTTCCAATACCATATTCATTGAATTTAAGCAAAGTTAGTTAGATCACATAGTAAAGATTAGATAGGATCTCACTGTAATTCATTGATTTAATTCATTGATTACCAATGGCATATATATAGCACAGATATCAATGACTATTCACTGATACAGATTTAGAAAGTATAATAGGTAAAAGCAAAACGTTATTCGCTATCGTTACGTAATAATAGTAAAATATTTAATAATAATAAAATGCTACATAAATTAAATAAAATCAACATTAAAACAATGTTTTGCTGAATAACGTCT
>NW_017259563.1:35992-40479 GCF_001594045.1 Atta colombica
CCATTCTGTTGTTGCAGCTGTTGCTGTTGTTGCTGTTGCTCCAAAAGAATCGCATAATTTTTCTGATGCTCTTTTTGTTGTTTAACGACTTCCTCTAACATGCGTTGAACGCATTTAATAGGAATATCCTTTTCTAAGAGCATATACTCAGCAGCGTCTATAATTTCTTCTAGCAAGAACAGAGAAATGTAACCATAAAAAAGTAAATACAAAGCCGACGTGATTTTCATGTCAAAATAAAAAAGAATACTGCACAAGAGATTGTAGTAATCGCTGGAAATACAGAATCCTACAAATACTTATCATAATTTTATAATAAAAATGAAAAATTGTTTCGAAATATGCGTTTAAAAATTATGTAATACTTACTCGACATCTCGGCCTAGCGTCAATCAATAATACGAAGGTGTCACAGAATGAAGTTGTACATCGAGTGTGGATTGTCACAATTGGTGGGATCAGAAAGGTGAAGCATATAAGACGGGGTGAGGAAGGGAGAATTCGACAACTAACATGTAACCGGCAATGCATAGCATTGCCATTGGCAATTCAAGATCACATTAGCCATGGAAAATTTATGATCACGTAGGAAATTTATAAGCTTACGTACGACGAAACGCGCGGGCGTTTGCCATTATTCGGACGGCTTCTGGGTACACGATCTCAATGAATTATTTTTTTTTATTCGTCTGTAATCTCAGACATCAGCACTTTTTTTAGATTTTGGTTCCGGACGCTGGAACAAGCGTAGGAAATTTTCGAGCAAACGTCCGGGCGATCACGCGGGCGTCATTTTTCGAAAGATTCTGTGACCGTTATCTCAATTTTTTTTTTCTGTCGTGATATCAGACATTGTTTTCGTACTTTTAAATTTTCCTAAAGGACGCGGGGACCGTGATCTTTGTTTGAAAAGTCTGTACATACATTGAAAATTTTTGGACACATGTATATATGAGTGTCTTCAATTATCTGTTATTTCAATGCGTTCTTACTTTTAATTTTCGCTCCAAATTTCAATCACATAAATTATTCTAGTATAAATAAAACTGAATCAAATTGTGAAAATAATGACTATATAGCGAAAATGAACATATACGTGAACAGAGTTTATTTCTAATTAGTGATAATTTTAATATAGAAACACATCTTTCATGTACAAGTATAATTGTCGCATAATATTTGCCTGTTCGTGAAAATAATCATTCAAAATATAATGAAACAAAATGTAATGGAATTAAAAGTGCAGTATTCAATACAAATAACTTGCGTAACTGGGCTCTCAAAAATAACATCAAAAGTATTCAATACAAAGTATTCAATACAAATAACTTACGTAACTGGACTTTCAAAAATAACATCAAAAGTAGGAATATTAGGCGGGTTCTATCCCATGGGGCTAGAGCAGAGCGAGAGGCGCGGAGGATACTCATAAGCGCGAAAGATATTCATCGGCGCGGAGAAGAAGGGGGAAGGCGCGTTTCGGACGATACTGAGACTCGGTATCGATGCTGAGACGAGACCGAGATGAGATCGAGATGAGACTTAAAATTCGAATTCGAGACTGATACGAGCCTTTTTATACCAAAAGTCTCGATGATACCGAGAGTCTCGTCGAGATTCCGGCTATTCTTTGCTTCATCCATCGTTTTTTCCTTCTGACTTTTTTTAGTTTCTACTCTAAAGACTCCTTTGAAATTCAGTCTTACAAATATTTTATGACTTATCTCCAAACGGATTCTAGAGTCATCGTCACGGACCTAAGTTACCTTTATCCCTATCATATGTATTTTTATCATATGTATTTTGGTACTTGAAAATTTCACGTTATTGATTAGAATTTGTAGGAAGCTCCACCGCTTCCTTTAGTCGAAGTAAAGATCTTTCTAGCTCTGATCGAGTCAGTCTACTCTCGTAAGCTTAATTTGCAACATAGTCCTAAGCTCGCCTCTTATATTAACGTTGAATAAAGCCTGTTCTGAAGTTAGTTGTCAAACCTTATAACACTTTATACATATTGCGATGCTTCGTGTTTGTAACAACATACATAATGTTAAAAAATGTTTCTTTTATATACAAAACAGTGAAATTTATATTATATTCCTTCTTTACGTTGTACTATGCGTTACTGTCTTTAGCGAAGTATATTTTCAACTGTCATACAAGCAACTATTGCAAGACTGATTGCATTCGCGTAAATTGTGATGTAAATGGCAATACTTCTGGAATCGAAGAGGGAGGCAGACCGTCTTTCCAAAAATTTCGAACGTGTCGCGACACGTTTTATTACGTTTTACGTATTTTCTTTGCATGAGTTCATACGTACGTTTATACATACGTTTATATGTACTTTCATACGTACGTTTATACATTTGTTTATACGTATGTACGTTCATACATACGTTTACACATATGTTCATTCATATATTACAAAAGAAAGGAAAAGAAATACGTTAACATATTTTTATTAAAAAAATTCTTTTGTAACCAATTATATATTTTCAATACATTTTGTAACGCGCAATTCTTAATATGTTGTCCGCATCATATAGCATTAATAGCAAGTAGATATAGATTCCATGTCTTCGTAAATTGCATCAAAAATCTCAATATACATGCATTTCTCGCTCATCGTCTAGAAGCAAGTTCCAGCTACGTTCACAATCATGTTTCTCGCGTTCCTTAACACGATAGCATCAAATACAATCCACGGTCAGGTATTACGCTTCGTTGTACGGAACCATCCCGTTCTCTCATCGCGTTCTATTACCAATCCATGGTATACAATCAATCAGGAAGTGCAAGACCTGTCGGATCTTGTCAAAAATTTCCACAGGATTCGTAAAAATGTGTAATGCACCCCCAAAGAAGCCGCGTTATACGCGGCACCAATACCTTGCCGAATGTCGTCGTAATGATTCCTGAGGTGCTATTCTGTAACTGTTTTTTCACGCATATCGATAGTTGTCGGTGTCATTAACAACATCGACAAATTTTGATAAGTACGATTCTATATCACCGCTATTGATGAATATTTGACATTGATATTTATCGTTAATGAAAGACAACTATCTTTATTTTAACGTGATCCCCTATAGATGACGAAAACGTCGTACCAACACATTTGAACTTATTAACGACAACTAAAAATAGTAAAAACTGCTGTGTCAGTATTAAGCAAATTGAAGGCATTATAAATTAAATATTTTTTAAATATTTAATTTATCTTATTAAATAATTTATATATAATATGTAATTTATATAATATATTTATATAATATATTATATAATGTAGATAATATCATACATCATATATTAAATATGTGATTTTCATCTATATTATATATGCAATGTAGTTTAGGTGAGATTATTTGATATATTTCTTATATAAAAAATATTAAATTGTAAATCTAATTGTTATTTTTACTGAATTTCTTCAAATGGAATGTTTTTAATGCTATCGTACAATGGCTGAATTAGGATTTTTAGCATGGGATCAAATATGGTATATTTGGAGCATCGATTAAGACGTTTTGAACGTCATGTTCAAAGAAAAGAAAGGCGAGACATGTATGATCGCTTTGATTTTCATTACACGGAATTTCTTAAATTATATCGAGTTAATACAAACATTGCAATGGATTTGATTGACGTATTAAAATCAAGATTAGAACTTGAACGACAACATGGTCTTATATTCATAATGTCAGGGATGTACATTACTATTTGTATTTATTTCAAATAATATTTTACAATTAAATATTATTATAGACATTATAAGTATGGACTGATAATACAAAAACAATATCCATATTTCTCTTCTAAGTATCTGGAAGTACGTTTCTCAGATGACATATACTATACATTGAGATTATTTTATTGTCTGTTACTATATGATTGTTTTGTTTTGTATAACGTATAGAATTATTATTTATAGAAAGTCAGACACTTTTATAATTTGTTACAGATTATAAATATTTCTTTGCATAGGTATTAACAGCTCTGCGATTTTATGCTGTTGGCTGTTTCCAAGATGCAATTGGAGAACAATGAGATATAGTTATAAGCCAACTATCAGTTAGTCGTTGCATACGAAGAATCACTGATGTCATAAATGATATTTTGCTGCGATAATGGGTACGATTTCCCATATCTGACGCCGAACACCAAATAGCCACAATAGGGAAAAATTTTTAAATGCTCCTCAACCGTTTATAGATGCAATTGGGGCAATTGATACTTATATTAACATGAAAGGACCTAAGGAGCACGAAGAAATATATGTGAATCACTGAGATGATCACGCACTCAGTATTAGATGTGGGAAAAAGTTCGTGGCATTTTTCCCGTTAGATGGCATTAAAAAAACGCCACGAACTTTTTCCCACACCTAATATGTATTATAAAATACATCCAAAAAAAAATACATATTTAAAATACATATACGTGTATATCTACACACACACATATATATATGTATATATATATAT
>NW_017259563.1:40579-44620 GCF_001594045.1 Atta colombica
TTTTTAAAATACATATTTTTATGTTATTAGATCTATGATTCCTGATCCTGATTTACAAATATTAAACGAAAATGCAAGATATTCAGGAGCAAGATACAATGCGTACATTTGGTCCAATTTTCCTGTGCGACGTATAATAGAACAAAGATACAATAAGGGAGAATGCAATACTTGATTAATCGCATTTTTTCATTTTTTTAAATTACAATCTAAGATAGCGGCAAAAAACAGATATTTTAATCTTATTTTTGTAAATAAAGGCGATGATGGATACAACCTAGAGCCATGGCTAATGACTCCTCTAAAACACGAAATACGCCTAAGTTCTAATGAGGATTTGTGCAGCTCTAGGTGATGCATAAATAGAACGTTGCTTTGGTGTTTGGAAAGCAGCGTTTCAATCTATTCGTCTACGGCTCAGAGAAGATTAATGTATCAACCAGACATGGTTGGCAAAATTGTTAATGCATGTGCTGTATTGCACAACATGAGAATTGCACATGGCATACATGATGATTTGGAAATAGACGAAATGGACAATGAACTTGGATCATTCCAATTGTAGAGCATGAAAATAGAGAATTTCGAGGATGATCACTTGTCGTATACACGCGCGCGCGCGCGCGTGTGTGTGTGTGTGTGATAAATACAATTTGTAATACGTTGGGTGCATTTAGTTGACTCAACAGTTGAGTGTGTGCTTGCTGCTATTGATGTATTCTTCTAGATCTGATTGGATCATCCAGAAGAATACACCAATAAGTAAGCGCTCACTCAGCTGTTGAGTCCACTGAATAATCTTCATCTTATTATGTAACAATATTACAAAATGCATAAATAATAATTACTTAGTATATATATTTAGGGTAAGGAAAAAGTATGGAAACCTCAAAAAATATAAGTTTTATAGAAAAATGTTTCAAATAAAAGTTGTAGGATTTAAAAAGTCTATTCAATATTCTCATCAGTTTGACTCTGGCTGGCGTCATTGAGATCAAGTCAAAGTCACCTTGAATTTTTTTAATGGAACACCCTATTTTTTATTGCATATTCTTATAATCCTTCTCAATATCTTTTCAAAACACTATAATTTTATTATTTTGGGTCAGTCGTTTTAAAGTTATTGAGTATTTTACAGTAAGAAGTAATAGATAAGGTCGGAATATGATCCAGCCAACTAAGGCAAGGTCGGAGGATGATCCAGCCAACTAAGACAAGGTCGGAGGATGATATATCTTTAAATTTATAATAAAAATTTATAATAAATTTTCAAAATGTTCACCATTCACAATTTGACAGTGCTGATAGCTAACCGATTGTAAAATACTCAAACAGCAAACTCCTAATATAATCCCTGGGAATGAGCGCAGCTTCAAGGATTCGACGACGTAAATCATGTATATTTTGTCATATAAACTTTACTTTTCAGGTAGCCTCATAAAAAATAATCGAGAGGTAAGAGGTCTGGCGATCGAGTTGGCCACTCAATTGGACTTTTCCTCCCTACCCATCGTTCAACAAAGATTTCATTTAAATAATAATGGACATTTCTTCCATAACATGGCGCAACACCATCCTGTTGGAACCAAGTGTTATGTTCTTAATATTTTCATCAACTAAGGCCCTTATCGCTATTTGGTTTCTCAACTATTTGGTTATCCTCGTATATTGCAGTATTTAAATTCCTTTCAATAAAGAATGAAGAACCTATCAAAATATTATTTAAGATGCCCAAACGTTTACTTTCTGTTGATATTGAGTATGAAATTCCAGTGCCCAATGAGGATTTGTATCCGACTAAAATCTACAATTATTGACATTACTGTTAAGTTGAAACGTTGCTTCGTCTGAAAAAACAATGTTGTAAACAAAATGTTCTGCATTTATTTTTTCTATCATTAATTCACAAAACTCTAGATGTCGTCAAAATCATCTTCATTTAGAACTTGCACTAGAATTTTATATGGATGGAACTTATTCTGTTTTAATATTTTACACACTGACTTCTGATCTATTTGATGTTCTTGAGTTGTTCTGCGAGTGGAAATATGTGGATTCTCCACAAAAGATTGCAAAACATCCAATGACTTTTCGGGATTTGTTGCTGTTGATCTCCCTGTTTTTGGACGATTTTTAACACCACCAATTTCTTCTGATAGTTTTGTGATAATGTTGTGTAGATTTCGAGATACTTGTATTTTCATTTCGAAATATTGCATTGAAGAACTGCTTAACATTGTACTGACTTTAGTCTCCCCATTCTCTCATCATCAAAAGAGATATTCGTTCATGTTCAGTAAGGTGCAGCATTTTAAAAGCAACTAATAATGAGCAGCCATGAAAACAACTGAGAGTAAATATGATCCGATCAATTAAGGAAAGATCGAAGGATGATCTAGAGCATCCTCCAATCTTGTTTTAATTGGCTGGATCATATTCTGACCTTGTCTTCGAGTGTCTATTACTTCTTATTATAAAATACTCAATAACGGACCCAAAATGAATAAAATTATAAATTATATACCTTTGAAAAAGTATTGAGAAGAATTGTAAGAATATGCAATAAAAAATAGGGTGTTCCGTTAAACAATTCAAAGTGACGTTGACTTGACCTCCGCCAGCCAGGGTCAAACTAATGAGACTATTGAATAGACCTTTTTAAATCCTACAACTTTTATTTGAAACATTTTTCTGTAAATCTTATATTTTTTGAGATATTTCAGGATTTCTATACTTTTTCCTTATCCTGTATATATTTCAAGTGATACTGTAAATGTAACATCTTGCCTCAGCTTAGTAACAACTTGTCTCACAATGAAGTAAGTTATAACAATTTATCTATAGAAAATTTTGGTTTTTAGTATTTAAAAACATAGGTAACAATTTGCCCCCGTCTCCCTTATATATTTAATATATATATATATATATATATACATGTATATATGTGTGTGAAAAATATATATATATATATTCATATTAAATTATTTAAAGCATTAATTAAGAATCCAGCTTCGACTCTTATGGGATTTAATATTTTTATTGTATTCTCATTACATTCTTAATAAAGAATTATTATAATTCTTAAAAAAATTCTATTACGGAAAATATGAATCATACAACTTTAATTAGGAAATTAAATTGTTCGCAATTTTCTCAACTTTCTTTTTGATCTTTATTTTATTTTGATAAAATTATTAATTCTATAAAATGATAATACTTTCTGAGATTTTGGAAAACCGAATTATTGATCAGTTTTTTGAAGCTGAAAAGTTTCCAAGTGCACTGGCGATCAGGACTTTTAATAGATTGTATAATACGTCATTTTAACCAATTTCCCGCAAACAAATCTTTTATAGCAATTTTGCCTCTAAAACGCAAATTTTCGTGGGCTAATAGCATAAATTATAATGATAACTAAAAATATTAACTTAGCTGTAAAATCAATTTTTTAACTTTTCACTGCAATAGTTTCTAAATTCCTATTTTAGCAGAAACTGTTTGCGACAGTTGCTAACAACTTTTAATGAAAATTGTTTTTGATCCTCATCCTTTAAAAAGGAAAGGCTTCTATTATGAGATACCGAATTCATTTTGGGTAAATGCTAGAAGTCTAAGGGTAGAATTTAAAAAAATAATAGGTCATTTAGAAGGGAATTTAATAAGCTAGATAATGTTATATAAAATTTAATTTAATTATTTTTGGAAATTAAAGAAATGTAAAAAGTGAGCAAATCGCAAAGTCAAAAAATTGTGCTCCTAATATGAGATACCCCGAGAAATCAATAATAAAACGCAAAGTACATCAGTATTGCAATTAATAAATTTTATTTAATGTTTCTAAAATACAAACACAACGTGTAATTAAATAATTCAACATATCCAGTATTTTTCCAGTATTTTTCTATAATTACGACTTTACTCTATCACAACATGAAGAATTTATTATCAAATATTTATTTATTAAGTAATAAGATTTAAAGGCTTATCTCAATGAAACTTGAAGACATCCAAATTCTAAAATCTTGTTTTACAATGACTATA
>NW_017259563.1:44720-55306 GCF_001594045.1 Atta colombica
AGTTTCAATCTAAGAGCAATAAATTGGTGGAATCAATAAATAGCATTTATTAATTTAGCAGAAACGCCACTATCTTATATTAGGCGCCTATCTCTATAATCTAATAGGGAGTTTCCTCTAATAGTGTTGTAATCGGTAATTAGCTATATTCTCCATTCTGCTGTATCATTATTTGAAATCATTGCAGTCAAAAACAGTTTATTTTACAGTTAAATTCACATATTTTTATATTAGTTATCGTTAGTTATCGTTGTAATTTATATATAAATTATAAAAAACAATCAATGAAGATGAATTAAAAAAATATATATTTTCTCAGAAATAATTTCATCTGTTAGCATCATTCCTACTCTATTAATATAAAATCTTAGCTGAACTCAATTTACCTATATTGTATACATTGGACACAATTTTAGATGTCCTAAAAAGGAAAATCAAATGTCAAAAAAGAATATACCGACATATATACCGAAATTAAACTATTTGTTTTTTATCTCTTAATCATTAACAATTTATCTAATTGTATTACATATCGTGGAAAATTCATTTCGTTTTTTCCCCTGTAAATATCTTTTAAAAAAACGACTCGAACTTTTCGTAGTACTTAATATTAAATGAGATGTATAATGTCTCAAATGATACAGAAAAGCAAGATACATATATATTTAAAAATATATATTTAACATATATATTTAAAAAAAGAAAGTTTTTAGGCCGTTTTTTGTGGAAAATACGCTTTAAAAGCTAATGTTTATGATATAATATAGGGTAACTCAAATGTTTAACGAGCTGTCAGATTCCGATTGTCCGATGGAGCTGAAATACAGGAATTATTTTTTGATTGGAATTATTTTGAGGGATGCCGCGAAAATAATTCGAAAAAAATTATTTTCTTTAAAAGTAATGATGTTCTTATTGCTTAATGATTCAGCAAGTATGAATTTTGTAATTCAAATAAGAGAATAATTTTAACAATTTTTAATTGAATATTATTGACAAATATCGTTATAGTTTTTCTAAAAAATTCATTAAGTGTATAAATAAGTACTTATGGTCTATTTTGAATGGTGTTACTAAATTTAAATTTACATACCCAATTATTTTTCCATTAGTTGACAAACAATCATTTAAAAAATTATATTTAACTATTCGTAATTAACTATATTTTCAGTTTAATTGAAAATAAATGCTGAAAAAGTATATATATTGGCCATTGTATAATTTTCAATTGTCACTGAAGCAACTAGAATAATTTGTGAGACAATATTGTGTCGCAAAGAACTGATCAAAATTAATTTAAAAGATTTAATTTTGTTATTCTTAAGATATGTTCTGCACTTCCATTCTCCACACTCATCGAATGTCAGCAATCTCGAACGCGCGGGCATATGTCTGAAATATTTTATTCCCTTTGTTAAGTTTCGCCATTTTCCTGTAGCAAACTCAGTAATATTTCATTGCGGCGTTAATGAATGCCAAATTAAATCGGAGAACGTGCTCGGCGGTACGCGAAAAAAAATAAGGAAGCTAAGGGAGAAGTGCTACAAAAGCTATGCATTGCCGAATCTTGGATCCTTTATCCTGAATACGTTTCAGGAGAAGAAATTATCACAAACCGGGCGCATTGCGCGCGCCGTCAGCCGCGAGAAAATCCTCTTGTTTATGTTTCAGAATCGAGTGATCCCCTGAGGAAGCAGGTACAATGTAATGAGAGAAATTAGAGTTCCTGCCACGGATTTTCTAAGAAGATAAAATGAGAAGAGAAATATTGTGAAAGGGCGGGAAATGGAGATTAGACGGAGAGGAGAGCTAAATTTATTTGCATAGGCCCTCCCTCTCCCAAGTCTCTTTCGAGCGGAAATACATTAATTGGATTCCCCAACACCACACGCGTACGTGTGCAAGCTTTTTTTCAACTTTCTTCTCTTTCTCTCTTCCTCTCCGTCTCTTAAGCGAAAGAAGACTGAGAGAGGATCGTCAAGGAAAGCACATCGACTAATCCAATTCCGTCCGTATACAACTAGTCCTGCTCGTCTTTCGTTCCTTTTTATGTCACTTCGTGCCGTTTCTTTTATATGAAGACCCACATCTTTATCAACCTGTCGAGAATTTATTTTTCCGTACGAGAGAGCTTCGTGCTAAACTCTCGAGGCATATTGAATTTAAGTACGGACAACCGAGTATGTGTGTATATATACTATTATACAAATCTGAAATATGGGTGTGTGTGTGTGTGTGTGTGTGTGTTGCCAGTGAAACTATAAATCCGCGAAAGATGCGGATATTATCTCATATTGATTTTTACTTGGTACCACCCTCGAATCATTTATCGCACATCGTATACACGTACGTATGCATATTTGCTTTGTCGTCGCCAGCATTCATTCAAGATGTTTGCCAGAATAGACAGAGAGCGAGAAATCTGCACTTCGCAGTTGAAATGAAATTTGACTTCCTATACAGTTATACACAAGTTGAAATAATTTTATTCTTTTATGTGATATAAAATAATGTCAACTCTAAGAGAAAGAAATTAGGTAAATTAAAAAAATGATTTTTGGAAAAATAATTTTGCAGATTTTATCTTTACGTAAGAGATCAACATTGAATGTCTTCCAAAATTTTCGTGTAAAAAATATTTATTTTTTATTTCCTATATATTATATGAAGTTGAATGTTTTAGTAATCGGGAATATAATATGCGAATAAATAATAAATAAGATTATATAAAGATTATTCTTTAAATAAAAAAGAAAGTGACATTAACTTAGATCATCATGATCTGAAGAGTATCTTGCATATCCGTAATGAAATCAGAAATGTGATATTTCGTATTAAAATGCAAAATTCTGCCAAGTGTTAACAAATCAACCGATAAGCAACATGTTGTAAACTATACCGTAAAAATTTTATAAAATTTCTATTGCTCCGCGAAATTCAATGGTCGGTGATTAAAAAAACACTATGAAATTTCGTTCATCACTAAATTTTCTTTGACATCAAGCTTAATAATGATATGAATGTCATTTAAGAATCGCGCTAATTTTGCTGTTTACTCATTCATCCTGAAGAACAATGCGTCTCCAAGAGGAATCGCAATGTTGGGTCCGATGTCTATTCAAGGCACGTTAATTATAAAGCATATTCTGTACGCATAGCTGTATGCTTAGTGAATTCGCGCGTACCTTATTACTTTAAGTATAAAAATTTCGTAGGAATCGCGGAAAAGAGAAAGAAAGAGAAAGAGAGAGAGAGACAGAGAGAGAGAGAGAGAGAGAGAGAGAGAAAGAGAGAGAGAGAGAGAGAATGGCTTTAAAATTTTACAAGGGTTGCCGCGGCAACCAAGTAAGCGTGTAATCGAGTTGTCTATTTGCATGAGCGAGCGGTGCTATTTTACAACTTGCTGCCCGCGGTACGAATAAATGTATAAAGTGCGCACGACCGATTACGTTTTGCCAGTCTCCCATTGCATTCATCTTTCGTCATCGTTCTCTTCGTCTCTATCTTCGTTTTCAATTCACTTTATACCGTCGTTTTCACGCTGTTGCGCGAAAATTCTTTTAAGTCACTTAGTTTACACCGGAAATCACGATTAATCCGAGCATGGATAAAGTAAATCAACATCAGGAGAACTTTTAACTATCGAGAAACCGTAGCGCAGGAAGGAAAGCGACAGGAAAGTTTTTGTCAAGTTTGTCCAGTGAGTTTCGAGAGTCCGAGATATCTCCTCCTTTCTTATTCTCTTTCTTTCTCTCTCTCTCTCTCTCTCATTTCTTTTTCCCTCATTTCTCTTTCTTTTCTTTTGATGCATTCTGCTCTTGTCTTCTTTTCCGATTAATTTCCTTACGTTATTCTTCCGATTATCGAACGTGGGACTGTCTTTTACGAGATGCGATCATGAGAATGAACTTATTATACTGTTTTTCACGACAAATTTATCACTTTCTCGTCGCTAGATTTTGACATATTTCGAACTATCCTTTTATTCAGGAAATATGCGTTCTATTAGAAAGGTTGATGTGGGACACCAACGACTGAGTGGTCTCCTATAATCGAAAGGTCACAAGATTCTACGTTTCCGTTTATTCTCTCCCGCAGTATGCTCAAGAAACTTTCACGACAGGATGTTAGATGTAGCACACTACCGCAATGATTTCCACTTCGTCAAGCGTAAGACACGCCGGAAACGTATTTGCTTCGTCTCATCTTTTGTATCGTTCTCGTTGCTACTCATTTTTTTATTTCTCATTGAGTTTTTTACATTGTCCTATATTAAATTGTTCCTATATTAAATTTATCTTATTTTCTATATAAAAATTTCTTCATTAACAATAAATGCACTTCTTTTGAACTGCCAACATCATTTGTTAATTTTGAGGTATTTTTACAAAAATTTCAAAACATAACTTTCAAACTGTGAGCGATTGAAAATGTTAATTTTTAATTTAATCTCAGGAGTACTAACTGGCAACAAACATTTATTTATTTACACTTTAAGTAGATTTTAATTTGCGTAAACCTTTATCTAAGATTTAATTATTTAAGTGATTAATCCACCCTGGAGGCCTCAAAATCATACTTTGATAAGTGATTATTAAAAAACTATACATAACACAAAAAAATCTTTTTATATCTATATGTTATTTGTATTTTGATGTATGTTTAAAAATTATAATTCTAAGAAACAAAATGGTGATGCTGTAGCACGTTTTTTAGAGGCTTGCATATGATGAAGGCATCCGCGGTGGACAATAGAATAAATCCAAGGCTATAGCTAAAAATTAAAAAATTATTTTTAATCTGCTTAAATTTGCTGGAGAAATAGCTGGTAGAATTAAAAAAATATTGAAAAATGGTGAAAATGGTGCATGCGTAAAAAAAAGATTCAATTTTCACATAGAAATTCGATATAAAAATATGGATAGCATAAAAGTATATAAATTATCGCAAAAATCACAGGTATTTCTTTAGATAATTTAATTGATAATAACTCAGCCAATTTCAAAGCATTTAGATTAATTTTGTGGTAGTTCTGGTGTTTTTAAAACCATTCTGAGAAAAACGTGATTAAAGTTTCAATAACAATCCCTTTTCGTAGTATTTTAATCACACGGACGCACTGATTTCTAACTGAAACCGATATAATCTATATTAAAATTGTGAGTCAACATCATCTACAGTACAGATATGTAACTACGAGGGCAAGTTTTTAGAAAAACACATTTTTTTTTATCGATTCATTTTTATTTCTCAACATAGTCTCCTTTCAGCTCGATACACTTGATCCAATGATTCTCCAACTTTTTCAAACCGTCCGAATAATATGATTTGTCCAACACTTCAAAATAAGCCTCTGTTTCGGGCTGCTCTCTGGTGGTAAATCTCTTTCCTCCGAACCATTTCTTCAAGTTTGGAAATAGTCGCAGGGAATAATCTGGCGAATATGCTTGTTGGGAAAGCAATTCGTAGCGGAATTCGTTAAATTTGGCCATCAGTGCCGGACATGCGTGAACTCGTGCATTGTCTTAACGGAAGAGCACTTTCTTCTTCGCTAAATGGGGACGTTTTTTCTTTAAAATGTTGTTGAAATGGCAATAAGGCTAGTAATCGCCATTGATCGTTTGCTTCGACGTAATCGATATAAATTATATTATATCGCGTGCATTCTAAAAAACTGTGGCTATCATCTTTCCGGCCGACTTTATGATCTTCGTCTTCTTCGAAGACGGTTCACTCGGTCAGTTATTGTTTTGACTTCTTTTTTCTCGGGTGGATCCATGTTTCATCTACAGTAATGAATCGACGCAGGAATTCATCTGGATTACGTTGAAACATCTCCAAACTTGTTTTGAAATCGTCATATGGTCGCGCTTATAGTCCATAGTGAGCAAACGGGCATCCATCCGAGCTTTTTCATACCCAATTGTTCGTGCAAAATTGAAATCACTGTGCCATGTGATATGCCTGTGGCCTCAACAAGCTCGCACACTTTCACTCGTCGATCAGTCAAAATAATATTGTGGACTTTATCGATGATTTCTGGTTTAGTAGCCTCAATTGGACGAGATGTATCACATGTGAATGTACGATCACGTTTAATTTCATTCACCCAATTGTATATAGTTACAAACACTGGTGCAGATGTGCTATGAACATTCCAAATCGGTTTTGATTTCTTTCGGATTTTAAATCTTTCATATGATGTTTGATCGCTGCACTAAACTCGTTTTTTTCCATTTTGCAAAAAGTACAAAGGTTGTTCGCTTTAATCGTCTACAGAAATAAAATTCGCAATGAATTCCGCTCAAAATTTGACAGTAATCAGCTGAGATATGCTACTTGACAAAAAGAAATGTGACATTGCGAGTGCTTTCTGATTTTCTAAGAACTTTTGATTTCCCTCGTAAATATAACGTCAAATAATGACGGAACTATTTATTGTTGGCATCGAATGTCTGCTGTGCAATTTCTCAAATCGCTTGACATAATCAACTGTATCTTCGTTAATACTAAGAATTTCACTTCCAGATAAAAAATTTTATATTCTTAAGATCGATTTAAAAAAAAAATTTTTTGATTTTTCTAAAGTTTCAGGGTGGACTAATCACTTAATTTAAGATTTAATTATTTAAATATGCAGTATTGAACGATTAGAGGGAATGATGCGTTGTAATATTTTCGCCAAAAAAAAAAATTGATCCGAAATTTTCAAGGAATTCGCTGTTCAACATTTGATTGACGATATCTAAATCATTTAAAAACCCAACGAATATTTGTTAGTTGCCAAAGATTATTTGTACATTTCCTTTATATATATTGTATATTCAGAAAAAAACAGTAGTAGAAAATTATAAAATGATAAAAGTCACAACTGTACAAGTTTTATATGTAGAATTAATAATTCAGATAGCACAGAGAGTCCAAAGATAAATAAAAAAAAATTTAATCGTTATATCATCAATTTAGAATTCATTTTCAGACACAAAAAAAATTCTTTTTCTGAACAATTCTGAAAAAAATTCTTTTTGCAATCTGAAAATGAACACAGAATTGATGGCATACTATTGAATTCTTTTTATATTATCTGAGAATAAATTTTAATAATAACAAAATTAATAATAAACTCTGATTTACAATTGCTATAAACAATAACAATAACTATAAAATAATTTATTCAATTGTGTACACACACACACACACACACACACACACACACACACACACACACACACACATATATACACAAGGTATTCCACAATTCGTGATCGAAATTTTAATAACACATTCCTGACTTAAAAATAAAACAAAAATTTTAATGTAGAATTAAAAAAATGAGATCAAAGAACCAATAACATAATATAATAAACAAAACAATAGCTATAATGATTACAAACGTTTCGACTCCGATCATTATCAATGTTACAAAATATAAAAGTAAAAAACTTAAGAATAATCAAATAAAATACATTAGTTCGTTTCTTGTTAATGGTTTAAAAAAATTTTTAGTGTTCGTCATATTATTAATTTAGTCGAATCATTTGACAAATTGTTATTCTCTAAAAATACAAGAAAAAGTAGAACAAAAGATTTCCAGCGCAATTATAATTACAAGTAATGTTTACTGTAGTCTAAAATGTACCTTGTGTTATCCGAATTGTGATATATTAGTTGATAAGGAGAAAAATTCGTTTGATAGTTAATATTACAAGTAGTTGTATTCCATCCTTTAATGTAAATCGTGAAAATTAAAAATTGAAATAAAGTGAAGATAACTTCTCTCCATCTCGTCAGACAACTCATTGCTTATCTTCACCCAAGAAGGAAAACATATATTAGTTATAGTAGGAATACAGAAAGGGGGAAAGGAAAGAAAATTATTAAGAAGAGGAAAGATTATGTATCATATTGGAATACATTTCTTGTAGTGAGTTTATTTCATTTTGCTTAGTAATAACGCCATGTTTCTGCTTTTTAACACATGTTTCAGATATTAATCTTTTGTACACATATATCACATGTACACATGTTTCAGATATTAATCTTTTGTAAGCCGATTTTATTCATAATCTCAACATTGTTCCATTTAAAATTATGATTAAACTCCAAGCGATGGTTAAAAATAACCATCGAGGACTTAGAACTTTTATTTTATTAATATCTGTAATATGCTCACGAACCCTTGTTTTCAACTGTCTTTTTGTTTGGCCAACATAACTAGCATCACAATCGTCGCATGAAATTTTGTACCATATTTTGATTATTATCATGTTCTAATTTATCTTTGCCTCTTTTAATAAAATTTTTTAATGTATTAGGAATCATAAAAGCTAATTTACAATTTAGCTTTTATGATTCCTAATACGTTAAAAAATTTTAACATGCCTATCGGTTTAAATTTCTTTGAAACAGTATTGACAAGTGGAATAGTAAAAAACTTATTATTATTGACATTTTTCATTCGATATATTTTTAATACGAAATTTAATTCTGTTATAAATACTTGAAAAAATAAAATGTAACGGGTATCCATTATTTAAAAAAATGTTAATGATTTCTATTACATTGTTTTGCTGAAAACTCGGATGGCATAACCGAAATATTTTATCAACTATTCCGTATACTACGCCTCTTTTATGGCACATATGTGTAGGATGGTTTGAGTGAAAATTGAGGTATCAGAAAAAATTGCTTTGCGAAATCCATCAAAAATGAGATTCTGCCCCTTCATAATTAACAAAATGTCTAAAAATTTATTTTATCTTCATCTTCAATCTCCACAGTAAACTGTAATCTACTATGTAATGAATTAAAAAGAAAAATAAAGGATTTATTGATGATTCTACTTATAAAAGATCACGGACAATAGACGCTATCATTCCGAGAGCGTATGGCCTTACAAGGATATGTAAACAGAACTATCCTCTCAGAATAATTCATCTATTAATAATAATTATCATCTATTAACAGCCGTCTTTATAACTTAACTCTTTATTACATAACATTAATAATTCCATTTCAAAGGCACCGAGCTTTATAAAGAACTATGATCTCGTTAACAAATTAAAGAATGTTAAACTTGAACCTAATTCTGTACTAGTTTCGTTGAATGTTGTGTCAATATTCATTAACATACCTATAGATTTAGCATCTGTTAGCGTTGTTAGAAAATAAGATTTCATATTCAGGAATACAAAAATTCCATTGAATGAGTTTTTAATTGCCTTTCAGTTAGTACTAACATCCACAGTTTTTATCTTCAACAATAAAATTTATAAACAAATTTTTGAGACACCTATGGGATCACCTTTATCACCGGTTTTTGTGGATATAGTTATGTAAGATTTCAAAAACATTGCGATACAAAATTACCGGTTCATTTAACATTTTATTATAGGTACTACATGGGCTGAAAAGTCCCGGGATTTTTAATGAAAACAAGCCTTTTTTTGGGCAAAGTTTATTCCTCAATATAGTTGCTTTCGAGGGCGATATACTTGGTATAGCGATTTTCCAACATTTCGATGCTCTTTCTGTAGTACGAAACGTCCAAGCCTTCGAAATACGCCTCGGTTTCCGCGATGACTTTCTCATTCGATGTGAATCTCTTCTCCTGGAGCCACCGCTTGAGATTTGGGAACAGATAATAGTCGCTGGGAATCAAGTCAAGAGAATACAGTGGGTGAGCAACCAATTCGAATCGTAATTGGTCCAATTTGGCCATCGCTTTCAAGGACGTGTGTGACGGTGCGTTATCGTGATGGTATAGAACGAAGGCAAAAGTAGCGCCATTTAAATGACTGTAGCAAACGAATGAACGAAATGTGATGAAACTTCATACATAAACTAGTGACAGATGAACCTCTCGAAATGAATCACGTTCATTTTCTAGTGGCGCGTATTGAAATATCCCGGGACTTTTCAGCCCATGTAGTATTAGGTGTACAACTTTGCTTCCGCTGTTTTCCTATAGATGGCTTTAGCAGTAAGTAATGGTCGAAATAAATAGATCATAGACGTCATACAATAAACTTGGGCATCTGTCAACATAACCCCATAGAAATTATTAGTCAATTTGTGTCTGCATCATAAAGTTATTCTCGATTGAAAATGTCAGTTTACGAGCCAAATTCTCGTCATTTGCGGGAGGTTTTAATTTTTTGCTTCAATATGAAGAAATCTGTGGCTGAGGCTCATCGAATGCTCTCAAATACTTATGGTGAGGCCGCTATTAGTGAAAGAACGTGAGTGGTTTCAACGCTTTAAGAACGGTGATTTTGACGTCCAAGGTCATGCTCTGTATTTGGTGGGATCAGCTCGGCGTAGTGTATTATGAACTGTTAAAACCGACTGAAACAATCACAGGCGATGGGTATCGAACGCAATTGATGCGTTTGAGCCGAGCATTGAAAGACAAACGGTCTCAATACAACGAGAAACACGATAAAGTGATTTTGCAGCATGACAATGCTCGATCCCATGTTGCGAAAGTGGTCAAGACATACTTGGAAACGTTGAAATGGGAAGTCCTACCCCACCCGCCGTATTCTCCAGACGTTGCTCCCTCTGACTATCACTTGTTTCGATCA
>NW_017259563.1:55406-56708 GCF_001594045.1 Atta colombica
TTACTTTGAATCATAAATGTGTAACCAGTTTTTTACAATAAAACCTCGAATTTCGGAAAAGAAACGGCGGAAGCAAAGTTGTACACCTAATATATATTGATTGCACCGTGTTCTGCGTGAAAAAGGGCCACATTATCGAAAAAGACATGACAAGCTGATTTTCCTCCACGATAACGCACCATCTCACACGTCAATAATGGTCCAAAACTATTTGAAGACACTCAACTGGGAAGTGCTACCCCATCCCGCTTATTCACCTTGACTTGGCACCTTCTGACTATCATGACTGTTTTCGTCGATGGGCTACGCGCTCGCTGAGTAGCACTTCGATTCTTATGAAGACATCCGAAAATTCGCGAGGATAAGTACTTTGAATAAATTTGTTTTTGCTTCCTAGAAAAAAAAAAGTGTTTTTCTGACTAAAAAACAGTGGATTTAAGCTTATACATCCTACTATAGCCTATGCATCCTATTAGTTATAATAGAAATAGAAAAGGGGGGAAAGGAAAGAAAATTATTAAAAAAAGGAAAGATATGTATCATATTGGAATACATTTCTGATAATGAATTCGTTTCATTTTTCTTATTAATGCCATGTTTCTGCTTTTTAATGTGCATCATTTCAGATATTAATCTTTTGTTGTAAGCGAGTTCTATATCCATAATCTCAACATTGTCTCATTTAAAATTATATTTAAACTCCAAGCGATGGTTAGAAATAATCATCGGAAACTTTTATTAATATCTGTAATATGCTTACGGACTCTTGTTTTAAACTGAAATCTTATATAACTATATTCGCAACAACCGGTGACAAAGGTGATCCCATAAGTGTCTCAAAAATTTGTTTATAAATTTTATTGTTGAAGATAAAAACTGTGGATGTTAGTACTAACTGAAAGGCAATTAAAAACTCATTCAATGGAATTTTTGTATTCCTGAATATGAAATCTTATTTTCTAACAACGCTAACAGATGCTAAATCTATAGGTATGTTAATGAATATTGACACAACATTCAACGAAACTAGTACAGAATTAGGTTCAAGTTTAACATTCTTTAATTTGTTAACGAGATCATAGTTCTTTATAAAGCTCGGTGTCTTTGAAATGGAATTATTAATAATGTTATGTAAAAATAGAGTTAAGTTATAAAGACGGCTGTTAATAGATGATACAATTATTCTGAGAGAGAAGTTTATTGTATGACGTCTATGATCTATTTATTTCGACCACCACTTACCGCTAAAGCCATCTAGGAAAACGGCGGAAGCAAAAAAAAAAAATAATATATATATATATA